>NW_006800044.1:1461466-1534595 GCF_000485575.1 Poecilia formosa
ATATATATATATATATATATATATATTTAAGTTCAGTGGTGAGATATATACTTTTGTTCATAACAAAAATATCTTGCAAAATGTTTTGCTGTTTTTGCAAAAGAAAAGCTCTCGATGTTCTTTGCATCCCAGAGTGTAGGATGTTTTAGCAGATTTGGCACAATATCTCAGGATCATACTTCAAGTTTAGCATGGAAATTTATTCTGTATAACTTTTATTATGTCAGAAGTTTACCCACTTTTTTTTTTTGCTAGCTTGAAGTGAAACTTTGAACTTGCATAACAAATTTTTCCAAATTTCAGACTCCATCCATCTTTTCTCTTTGACTTCATCTTTTGAATAAATATAAAAATGTAATTCAATTCAGGAAGGTTTGATTTTTTGTGTGATGTGCAAAGAGAAAGCGGCTTCACTCCAAGCCAAGAATATTTCCATCAACCTTGCATTTCAATTGCATTAGGGCTACATCTTCTGCTGGATGGAGAGAACCACCTCTGCTCTGCAGCCACATTCCTTTGCATCTGTGGGATTGGACTCTTAGTATTTTAGAAGAGTTTTGAACTTTTTTAAGAATCATGCCATTGGTTTTCAAAGGTGTAGGAAGATGTAAAGTTCCTGAACGTATCCAACACAACTAACAGCCTTGCTACTGTCATGGAAAAGCATTCATGATATTTATGTGGAAATGTGCAAAGAGAGTCATTCAAATAGCTTGAACTCTACCATTCTCTTACCTGCACTGGTTGGGAAATGTTTCTGAGAAAGCTGAAAGTGTCAGCATATATTAAAGGCTATTGAGTGGGTGTTTCGTAGCTGGTAGGATGTATGCAAGAGAAGTCGCTGTTCTCAGACATATGATTTGATCCATTAACACCCCGTCAATCGCCTCATTTCTGAAAGAAATAACACATAAAGGGATTGCAACGATTGTTGCTCACAGTTCGAGGGCTTGAACTCAATTTCTGCTGGAGAAAAGAACTGCCGCCACACAGACTATGAACGAGCAGGACATCGCAGAGTCCTGATTGCGACATAGTTACACTGTTATTTCCCAGAGGGAAGGATGGACAACAGGAAACTAACCTATTATTGCAACCTTGTTTGTAATTTTAGAGCAGGCATGATGGCAAGTGGGGATGATCACTGTGACCTCGAAAGTGAAAAGTTAAAATACAAAGTTTCCGTATGAAAGCTTTCGCAAAATACTGAAATGACTTCATTGTTGTGGTGAAAGAATACAACTAGGAGCAAAATTACAGGAGGAATGAAATGAAGTTAGATGTAAACTGGTGTTGGATTCCAAACTAAGCCATATTACAAATAGAGTGAGATAAACAGCGCTGCTGCTAAAACTTCTGTCTTAAGGATTTGGTTTGTACTTTAAGTCATTCATGCATTGATTTTGGTTTTGTTTTAGGGTTTGTGATGGTTTTAGTATTTTCTTAGTTTTTCATGTTTGCCAGGTTCTTATTTTTGAGTGCCTAATGTCTAGTTGACATGGTTTCTGTGCTCTTTCTATCCCTTTTTTTACTGTTCATCCCTTCTGCTTGTTAGTTTTCTCAGTGCCTCAGTTTCCTGTCTGAGCTGTTTCCACTAATTCAATCAATCCTATCTGGTTCCTATCCCAGCAATCACTTCTGACCTTTACTTTCAGTGTGAAATATACAATACTGTGAATTTCTTGCAGATATTTTCTAAAGTAGGCAGTTTTCAAAAATACAGGAAGAAAGGAACGAATGAAGGAGGAAACAAGGGAGGAACAAAGGAAATGAGGTAGAAGACAAAGATAAAAAACATAGTAGAGAGAAAGGAGAAGAGGGCATAAGAAAGAAAATTATGGAAAGAAGGACAGAAAGATTTAAAAGAAATAAATAAGACATAAAAGAGAAGGAGGACTAAGAGCTATATTTGAGGATGAGCTGCCAGCATGACTTGAAATAGTTCCTTTGTATTCTCTGAATACCATTCAGGAGAGAGAAATTCATACTTTTCCTTATGCCTCACCATTATGGTATTTTACCTATTTGATCCCACAGATTTAATTAAATATTTGTGGGGGAAAAAAAAAAAAAATATATATATATATATATATATATATATATAGACAAAACTTGATGTAGAGGTTGTCAAAAGTGTGCATTCCCTGTTAACCTAAATTAACATTTTAGTTCATTTCTGTGACACATTTTCTGAATAATTAAACTGAAAAAAAAACACACAAAAAAACTAGGTGAACATTCTAAAAAATGAAGAAGCTGAAATAACTTGGTTTAGAAAGTATGCACCCTCTAAACTAGGCGAGGGTTTTCTTAACCTTTGTACATTTGCATCTCTGAACCATGTCAGGGAGGAAACTGTTCATCCCTGGCCAACAGGCCGACAGTAACACTGATGGATCTGCTGCAATTTCCCACAAGCACCGTTTGTGTTCAACGTGTGGCAATAATCACCATTAGTGTCCACGAGTCTAGAAGTTTTTCATTCTCTCTGGGAAAAAATAAAGGCCCAGATCAAATCTTAAAAAAAAAAAAAAAAAAACTTCATGACAATGTAATAAGGTCTTAATTAACCAAACTGGAACTTTTTTGTGATGCAGTGTCATCACCAAGAACATGCCTGTGTCAGCATCATTCTCTATGGTTGCTTATTTTCTGATTTGAAGGACTAATCCTAACCCAGATGAAATGATGAACAGTTTCAAATATTAGTCAGTTTTGAACCACAACCTTAAAGAAATAGAAAATTACCTTTTGCTGAAAGCATATTAGACATCTAAAAATTTGAGCTCAATGAATAGATTGATAGAAATTATCTTGTATGCAAACAAATGGCCTCGAAATCTTTAAGTGCAATTACACAAACCCAGCCCCACCGTTCTCTCTCTCTCAGCGTTTGAGTTGATGTCGCCACTCCATCTGCTTCGGATGCTGCAGCATGAGAGAATATCCATCTGTTCAATCCCTCATTTCTCATCCTCAAGGGGTATGCTCTATTCTGAAGTTGAGTTCCCAGGTGTTCCAGTACCTCACAAAGGAGGAATGCTTCCAAATATGGAGCACGCACATTACAAAATCCCAGATTTTCTAAAATAAATCCCATTCCTGTCTGTGTTTTGTATCAAAAATAAAACCTTGCTCGGTTTGCACTTGGATGGAGTTTTTTTTTTTTGTTTTTCTTAGACGTTCGACAGCAATCAGAATCATATCTCTCAGCAGCAAATGAGGTCGACAGAGAATGGATGTGTTGATTTTTGATGAGGCTCTCAGTAAAGCACTGCTTACCTGAAAGACAAAGACCCTCAGTGAAGCCGTTGTGAAAACTGAAGAGCAGTCTTGTAGAAGAAGAAGTGAAAGATAGAAAATGTCTGTAATCCATGGGTTGGTTTTGGTGAACTTTTATTGAGTCAAACAGCCTAGAAGTTTTTTGTTGTGCCTAACTTACCATCACAGGAGACACAGCCATTTATAGGGAAGGGACAGTATGTTAAATTCATCTATCAATGGCATTTTAGAGCAATAATATTTGCCTCATTCTGACTTAGAGAGTAGACCAATTTGAGTATATTTCAAGCATCTGATGCACAGGAAGGTGACATTATCGCAACATTTGCCAAAGACAATGAAAACTATAATACTTGAAGTGCCATTGTGACGGCAATATCAGATTTATGAAAAAGTGCGTCACACTTGTTAATATGTTTTGGTGACTTTGTGATATTTAAAGTGTTGTTCCAATCAGTTAGACACCGTGAGAAGACTAAACCCCAAAGCCAGGAACCGGTGGGTTACTGGCCTCAATCTTGGAGCTGTGGTGTCAGGGGATCTGTGCCTAGCTAGAGTACTTTATCACTGTGTTCCAGACTTTTGGATTAGTGCTGTGGGGTCGCCCTTTAGTGGCGCTTAGTTCAACAGACTCTGTGATATCAGATGAGATGACAAGCCTGATGGGAGCCACTGTTTTGGTCCCAGCATGCAGTTGGTCTGCTGCCCGTGTCTACGGAGCTTCTTCTACAATGCTACAGGGTACATAACAATCTTGTAACACCTGTCACAGGCAGAAAATTGTCCTTCACAGCAGCTGGATGAGCAAGCAGCCTAGAGGTTTAAAACAATATCACAAGTCCAATGATTTTATTTATAGCCTCAGCACAAAGATGAGTTCCTCTGCTCAGTGTTGTCCCTGGGGCTCAAGAAGTCGACCGGCAGCGTCGCTGAATGTTCTGGCAAATGACACTCCTAGAACCAATGACCCATGGCTATAAAGCTACACAATGGGCATAAAAGCGACCCTTTACTCTTCATGGCTGCACACGGGCAAGCCAGAAACGACTCAAGAAACCTAGATCAACTCGTGTGGTTTCTCTAAACACACCGACAGGCTTTCTGTGCAAGTGTGCACCTTTCATGCCTCCTGCTTTGACTTTTATGTAGCATCATTTCAATTGTGAAAGAATGTATATCTTAGCTTTAAATTATTAGATAATTCAATGTCTAGAAAAATACACACCTGTCTCTTTGGACCATGATTTAGCAATCAACTCACTGAGCTTTAACCACAAAGTTCTGGGATTTACCTGGAAGCGGCAGAAGTATTTTAGCCTGTCTGTCTCGCTGGCCTGGGGCCCGCTCAAGCAAAGCTGTGCCTATGTATGTCATTTAGCATCATGGTGAGTAATACCCCTCTACCTAAAAGCTCCAACAATATTTATGAGCATTCAAGCTTATTGAAATTGTGCTATGTATTTCAAATTCTATCCATCTGAAAACATGAAAAATAAGACACTTTAAATGTAAGTGTGAGATATTATTGTCATTTTTTTGTGAAAAAAAAGGCCAATTAAGTTAGAAACTTAAAACAAGCTAAGTCTTACAAATAAGTAAGAAGACAGCAAAGTTTTAAAATGTGTGTCCCTGACCGTATTTGTTGTATTGTAAAAATGCAACTTTACTGTATAAACCTTTAGTTGCAGGTCAGTGAGAAGTGAGAACAAATTCTAGTGTATATGTGTTCACTGATGCTTCGCCCTGTCACTGGACAGAAGAGACATCAGTATCCAGGATGTCCAGCTGACCAGGCTTTGCTGTTAGGCTGACTGAGAGGGAGCCAGCAGTGAATTGAAGTCTATTATTACAAGCAGCCAAATGCTGATGGTGTTTGTGTAAGCCAAACATCAAGTTGGAAAAGCTGAGAGCGTAATACAGTGTGCTTTCGACCAACTCAAAGTGGTGATGTAAAGTTGTCGCCGGAAAGACAATATGACCGTTGTGTAAGCATGGGGAAGGAAAGACGAAAAGAATAAAGAGAATAAAAAAGGAGATGAAAGTGTTTTTAGAGCGGAAAAACTTTTAAGTAATTACACATCATGCAGCCTCATGGCTTTAGATCAGTACACATAAAACGAGGGCATTGTGTAAAACCAACTGTCATGTTACAATGTTATTCTCTCTTCAAGGACGTTCCTGGACTGATGCTTTGATTCTTCCATGCATGTTTGAGAAATCGTTGAGTTTCCTCTGGTTGTGCCTAAATACTTGCTCATGCAATGCGCAATGACAATGACAAATACAATCCACACATAACTGCAGTCTAAATTCCCTGACCTTACAGCTGCAGCAGGCTCTGATGATAAACACATTCTTTGCAAACACAACTGTGGTCTGTGAGGCTTGTCAGAAATGACACGTATACATTTTTTACAAATAAGCAAGTCGTATAATGCCTCAGAATAAATAGTTTGTACTTATGCAAAAGAAAATTAATCAATTAGTTGTTCAAATGTCCAAATACAGAGCTTTTTTTTTTTTTTTACTTGCTGAGAAGAAATTGCTAATTGCATATGGATCAGGCAACATTATAACTAAAAGATCCACTTCCTGTTCTACTTAAAATAATTTGTAACCAACAAAAGATTGATTATAAAATAATCATCAGTTACATACATTGGAAGTTAATTAAAAGGGGCTTCATGCACATGTCAAGCACCCCGAGTGTTGGATGGGCTTTCCTTAATAATATTTGCTCTTTTATAACTGATTGACTGACCAGTGAATAAGACGGACTGAAGTCCCCATTCTTTCTTATAAACACCAGCCTACCACACACTCCAAGCCTTTCTTTGAACCCATTTTTTGTTGTCTTGTATTTATGGTTTAGTTGACATCAGTTTCAATTTTTGGTTGTCAAAATTTGGACAGGCAGTGGGAAAGCCCAGATCTGACACTCAACTGCCCGGCTGACCCAAAGCTTTCCCTTTCTTTAGTTTATTTTGATTGAAATGTTCGTCACCAGACCAAACTTATGTGTCATTTGAGCCACTTTCATTTCTAATAATGTAATAAGGAGAATTTTTTATTCTGTTCGGATTTTAGCGGGGCGCCAAGAGGAGAAATATGAGCCATCTCCTTTTAGTTTCCATCACAACTCTCAGCAGTCTTTTGGTTGAAGTGAAGAGTTTTTACTGCACCACACATAATCATTATAAATTTCTTTGGAAAATTCTCCCATTTTGTGCAAGTTGCCAACTTCTCTGCTGAAAGTGGTACCTTAAGAGTGGTTAAAAAAACCCAGCACAGCTGCAGGTCGGTACGCAATAATGAGTTAAGTCAGTGCATACAAAAGAGCACCTTTTCATAAAAGAAAAGGTAAAGTTAAGGTAAAGTACCACTTTACGTTTTCATAGCACAACAGTAGGACACAATACAAGATGAATTGATCAATCTTATTCATAATCAACAGGCATTCACAACAAATGGTGTTAGATTGTCCTGCAGCTGATTTAAAACTCCCCTGTGGAGCAAAAAAAAAAGACAAACTCCTTTTCTGTCTTACTTGTTACAGCCGTCTCAGTCTTTTTTTTTTTTTTTTTTACTAAATGTGAAAGTTAATCAGTGCACACACATATAAAGCGTATGATTGTGAAGATAAAATATATGCAAAATGTATTATGATATGTATTATAGCACCATAACATTTTATTCTGCCCGTATTTGATGTTTATGAAAACGTACAGATTAGAAGAAAACGTAGAGAAATGAGTGAAACTGAGTAAATTGTTTGTTGTTACTGAACAGACAAAAAATGCCAGCGACACTCGACATAATTGTGGTCTTTGCCATGATTCTGTGGCAAAGACCACATCATCTCTCTTTCAGATTTCACAGAGTTCTGCAAGAGATCCACTTTTGATGAACACCAAGTCATTTTTCCTCCAACCATTTGCATTGGTGCATCTGTGCCGCAGTAAAGAATAAACATTTTGACGGATAAGAAGCACCTAAAATTACTCTTCTAATTTTGTTCAATTTCAATTAATTACACACTCATTAAAAGTAACAGGTGAGACATGCTAATAAGTCACATTTCCACTCACGCGGATGGTGCAGATAAATAAAAACGGCTTTCACATGAGAACTTCTCATGCTTGCTCTTAAGAAGAAATTTCATCATTTGGGAAGACGTGGTGAAATAACTCCATAAGATTAAATGTAAAATAATAATAATAATAATAATTGCACTTTTAATCTTTCAGTGACCACAAGAGTTCAGAAGTTACACTCTGAAGAAGTTTTACAAGTGTATTGATTTGCAGGGTCATCAGACATTAATATATACATAGAGATGTTTAAAGAAAATTTTGTCTGAGGAAAATAAGTTTCTACTGCATTTCTCTTTAAAGGAAATAAATCCCCCCCCAAAGCACATGATAGGGCTCCTTGGGTGATCAGAAAACTTAAAAGAGGATCTCATCCTAAGAGTTTTACATTTATCCCAAATCTTCCATCTTCCAGTCGCATCAAACTGGGATCAAAACTGCATCTTTAAGCAAACATCACTTAATTTTTTTTATCACTATCTAATTTACTGGAGATAACTCAAAAAGCTCTTATTTTCTGTTGCAGCCTCTGCCAATTTTATTTTCAGTAAAATGGATGACCCTTTTCCTTGTCATTTCTGCTCCACCACAGCTACAGCAGATTCAGTTAATTATGTCACCTGTTTCTCCCTCCAGGTTTTAATGCCTGAATTTGATATTAAAGCTGATATCATGGCTTTAATATCAATTACACTCGTCTGTGTCCATAAAGCCACTAGCAGGGCACTGCTTGTCCCCTGCCGGGGTGCCTCTCATCCCAGGTAAGTGCCAGGACCATTATTCCTCTCTTCATCATCGATTCCAGAGTCTTCCCCTCCGTCACCTTCAGCAGAGTCCAGGCTGTATTATTTTCTGTCCGCATTTCATCATTACGAAAATGAGACGGAAAGGGGAAGAATGGTCCAAACAGAGCAAACAAATGGACTGGACTAGAAATCTCTCTGAACAGACCAAATACTACAGTGAAACCCAGAATAATGTTAGTCTTTATTCTGTACTGTGCAACTATTTGATTTCATGGAGTGTTGCAGGGGAAGTGGATTTGATGAGTACAGGGTGATTTACATTGCAGTAAAGTACAAACTTTTGAATAGAACGGTTGTCAGACTAAAGAGCACTTAAAATTACCACTCTGCTTTAAATTTAATTACACACTGACAAAAATAATAATAATTAAACCAATATGCTGCTGACAGCATATAGTGCTGGTAAGTAAAAGTGCATTTACATAAAAAGTTACCCAGACTGAAGAGAGGTTGCTTTAGATTGAGCACAATATTGTGGGAGAAAATATTGAATAAAAACATATCAGTACTTCAAAAAGTCCCCTGAACACTATGACTGTTCCAGGAATCATACGAGGTCAGATGAAACACTGTGAATAAATGAATATAAGGCTGTTTTATAGCCTGTTTCATGGAAACATTACTAGTCTGAGTGAACAGGTGTCTTCCAGGACAACAAATCCCCCAAAGAACAAAACCAGATTCCCTGCATGAACGTATGTGGCTCATGTTAGGATTTTCATATTTAGCTTAAAACTGCTGTGTACCAAGAAGGTCAGATTGGGAACAAAACTGTAGCTTTAAATAAATTACGTACTGAGCCACCACTTTTGTAGGTTTTTTTTTCTCCCTCCCCCTGAAAAACTACAAAAAATATTTATATCACGCTAATGTCGTCAGTAAGATGAATGACTCCTTTCATTTCGACTGCAAACACATTAAAGCCACTTCCCAGCAACTCGCCCAAAAAATAGTCGCTGTCAAATGTTTGATGTTTAATTATAATTGAACATCAGGTGTGGATGTCTGTGTGGGCTTACCAGGGGGAAGGACCAGTTGATATATTTTGTGTCAATGAAAATAAAAATGAGCTGCAAAAGGTTGTAACTACATACAGCAGGGAGTAATGTCAAGTTTTCATGCCACTCTTAACGACCAAGCAGCTTCTGATCAGGTATTTGATCTAATTCTGCAGAAACTCCAAGTACTTGGAGTTATCTCAATCTTTTTGTGTATTTCAGTAAGTTATGTATTTTTTATTCTGAGTCTTTTACAGTCATCACAATGTTTATCTTGTGTTTGTTTTCTTTTTATTTTGAGCTTTTCATTTACAAGATGTTTTTTTTTTCTCCATTTGTTTGTTGTTTCCCAGTTTACTGTGTTTTGCTTTCTTGTGTTTAGTTTTGTGATTCTGTGATTGGTTTAATTATGTCACCATTTCAGAGCTCCGCACTGGGATTGGGATCCGGTGACACCGGACCCAAATGTCACGGCAGTCGGCCGGTTTCAAGGCTACCAACAGCAAGAACAGGCAGACTAAAGCAAACACTGTGTCCCAAGATTGTTGGAAGCGAACGGTGGAGAGTACAAATGATTGGTAATAAAGTAGTGAATGGAGAAAAAAAGAAGAAAAATTTAATAACATAATTATTATATTGAGAAGAAGATTCCTCCTTCAAATCAGGCTCAAAGTCCACTGATGGAAAAATAGCAGAATATCGCAGCGGCCAGTAGTCGGAAAATACAATCCCATGTGAAAAACAACTTCAAAAGAAAAATAAAATGCTTTCCTGGGCTGATAAAACTGGTAAGGTTTCTTCTGAGAGCATCGAGAGACCATTTAGTGAAAGTGTGTATATTTTACAAGAAAGTCACAGAGGAATGACACTCAGCAATGTACTTTTTCCAGACCGTGATCTCAAATAAGACAGACGTCCCAGTTTCCTTTAACTGTCACGTCTTTATTTATTTGTCCAGACTGACCCATTGTTCTGCATCAATGTTAAGGAGTTCCAAATTTAGCATTGTTTTCCGCAAACATTTCTTGTAGGTTTCATCTGATTTTTTAATGTTTTATAGAGTTTCTGATTCATTGTATGTTTAGTTTTCACTGCACATATGTTATTTTAATTTTTTTTATTTGCCTCAGTTTACATGACAGTTTTAGATACTCTAGAAAGTTACGACTAAAATTTACTCTATGGAAAAAGGCCTTCGTGAAATAAACCATACAATTTACACATTGCACATAGAAATAATGAAATTGACTTTAGTGAATGTTTAATAATTAAATATTGTGCACATCCAATAAAATTCATGAATCACGGATTTAGATTTGGTGATCCAGTCCGAAGACCACATTGTTGTCTGTTAAGATAAAAATAGTTCTATTTTGAGAGTTATTTATTTAAAAGCCCACAAACAAGGTCAAACAAATCAAATAAGCGCTCAGCAGGAGCACAGCAAAAATACACAGATAATACTATCCAGAAAATACTTCTGTGTTACACTTAAAAATTGTTTATATCATTCATTTTCTGAATGAATGAGTGTAACAGAAGAAAAACCCAGACCCACCGCCTGTCCTGAATCCTGTATCCTGTCATCTCTCACCAGGTGCGGTTGTACAGTGTGAGACCTCTGTTAGTGACAACACCAAATCTTTTCAAAATACATTAAAGTTAAACTAGCGTACCGTGTCACCAACTTCAGGAACATGAATGCTTGCGACATTTGACTTGTTCTTTGCATTTACTTTTCTGTTCAGACATTATGCAGAGTTTTGTTTGTGCGGTGAGGCTGACAGTTTGTATTCCCGAATTGTCACTTCGGCTTAGCTACAGAATCACAGAAAGAGGACAGTTTGCATCGAAACACAGCGGGGTGTAAGTAAGCCACTAAGTAAACTTGTTGATGTCGGCAGGCTACAACTGATGGGAAGCACTGTACTTCTTTACTTTCAGAAAGAGAGGGTTTCTGAAGTGATGGAAAAAAAAATCCATATGCAAATGCAAAGAGGTCATAGTCTGCTGTGCTCAAGATGTGATTTCAGCTCGAGAAAATGGTTTGAGATTAAGTCTAAGCGATGTGATGGAAAAGGGGATTTCTCTCTAATCCAGGCTGTTCTTTGCAGCCAAAGTTACCCAAGGCATGTCAAATGCTCTAAGAACCCTACAGATAAGTAAAAGATGAAGGAGAATTGGGGAATTTCCTACGCATGAAAACATTTGTTATGGTTGTTTTAATGTATTCTGTGGAAACTGTCACAAACATCTGTCAGAACGGCACCCTGTCACCTGAGCGTGATTACGCTTTGATTATGTTCATCTCTCTGGAGACAATGCATGAATTTAGAGACAAAAATGATCAAATCAATTGGACAGATCTGTTTCTGTCTCACTTTTATTTAAAAAAAAGCAAAAAAAGAGGAAATATCAAAAAACAATATTCCTTTCTTTTGCCCCTTTCTTCCTCTTGTTTCACATCTTGCAGTAAATCTGTTGCAAAAATATCTTCTTCACATTAAACTAGGTAAATGATCTGTTCCTCCCACATTTAATAGATTTACATGTATGTTTACTTCCTGAGGTCACTTCTGTCTCAAGCACACTTGAAGAAATGATGCTTTACTTGATGCTGTGAAGAAAAGGCTACGTTTAACACGACGTGTGTCATCTGCTGTGAGCTGAAGGCGGGCCTGGCGGGTGTTTACTTTGCTCATGTGCAGACTAAAGTGCTAGACTTTTGAAGTGCCAAAGTGTGGAGGGGAAAGAGTGTGTTCGGTTCCCCCTAGGTGATAGATTCTGCTTTGGCAAATGCCAAAAGGATCAACCAGATGCTGGAGCATCTGCGAGTTTAGTTCACTCTGAAAACTCCATATGGCACCGCTCCCTTGGTGGTATGGATAAGAAAAATAATTAATCCTTTCATTATTCATCATTTTCACAGCGCTTCCCCTCGTATGGTGACAGTTGTAAAAGCAAACACTGCACTTGTTGACACATATGGCAGCACTGTTCATTTCCTAATATGCTAATGATGAAGTTCCCTTAGCATTCAGTTTGTTCGCTTTTGTTATAAATGATTGTAAAATACGTTGATCATATTGAATCGACTATAGTAGAACAAGAACGAGACGCCTCCATTCCTGTTGATGAAAACAAGTACTATATTTTTCTTATTGTATTACCATCATAGCACAGTTAGATATTTATATAAAAAAATACTTTATCTAAGTAGCATGTCACACACAACCAAAGAAATGTAAATCATTGTTGTCTTCTGTTAATTGTTACTCTTGAGTAAAACAGCTATCTTGCTTTATAACCAAAAACGTCCTACATAGGAAACTGTTGCTGTAATGCTGCACCTGAAAGAACAGGTTTATTACACACCAAGAACTTCAAGGCGAGACGTGTGACTGCAGAGACTAAGACCTAGCATGCAATGACACTTTCTATTTCTGAAGTAGCTTGTAGCAGCTTGTTCAACAACAGTAGCTGGTGAGTGTGAGTGTATTTGTTTTAAAGTCATGAGTTATAGATGGATAAAGATCTTGTCACAAAAAGTACATCAAACTACTTATTGTCTTAGAAAGACGATAAATTACTGATGAAATTCCTGCTGGTTGTATAGAAGAGGAACAGTGGAAAACTTTCTCTCATCATCCTCTTTCTAATTATTTTGGACATCTGGAAGATTATTTGTCCAGAAAAAACAAACAAAAAAAGAAGTTCTGTGTCCTTCCAAACAGGGAAAAATCCTGATACAATCCATGTGTGGGATTTCTCTCATGAAATGAAGTGGGTTCACCCACAGTTCTGTTCAAGAACACCGTCATGAAGAAATAGTTTGGATCAAAAGTATCCAAAGTGTTCACTAGTAATCAACCATGTACCTATTAAACTGGCTGAGAAATGTATGTACAATGAGTTTAATAATAATAACAACAACAACAACAACAACAATAATAATAATAATAATAATAATAGTAATGTATATTGTCATTATTAAAACATGTAATAAAAAATATTTAAAGAGGCAAGAGGCTTTAAGAAGATCCTAGCTTCAAATTCCAGCAATGTCTAGGACATTTCTGTGCAGTTTGTATGTTTTTCTCATGCATGCATGTCGTTTTCCATTAGGCTTCCAGTTTTGTCAGTAAAAAAAAACAAAAAAAAAACAGTTTAAGATGCTTGTTTCTTCTTTCTTTAAAACACATTCTAGATTTGCTCTTTCATTCTTCCTTTTCTGCAGGCTAAAAAAAATTGTGAAAATATAAAAACTGTTTTGAAAACAACTTCCAAATTGGTTAAAAAAATAAATCTGAGGAAACTTAAGGATCAGATATCCATGACTCAGATTTGGATGTGAGTGGACAACATTGTTCTGTTCTGTCATAGATGTGAATTCTGCTATAAATAAGTCCATTCTGCTTTTTTTTTTTTTTAATATATTTTGGAGCTTGAACTGTTATTAAAATCAACTGCCTGCTGGGGCAACCCATCAGGAGTAAAGCTTGAAAGCTTAGCTTGTTTAGTGTGTGCCCCTGCCAGGCTCACAAATACTTAAGTGTACCTCAGATTCTCTGACCCAAAAAGTGTTTTTTAAGTATAAAAATTTAACTTGTTACATAAATAAGTATTTAGCTACATGTTGCCATGGAAAAGATAAAACAGAAGTAAATAAGCAGAAGTTTTTCTTGTACAACTTTGTGATGGAATAGACAATTGCATTTTAATCTCCAAAGCCGAGTTTTGATCATTTCTGCTGAATTTTTGAATGCTGTTCATATCTTACCTTCTCATAGACCGTGCCATGCAATTAACTATATCTTGATAACCAGATTGGTATATAATGAGTATTTAGTATATTAGTATAACTAGAGCATAATACTTTTGTTCTGAAACAACAGCGATGTTATTTAAGTCAACATTGGATGAACTTTTTTTTTAATCATATAAGCATCTCTCTCGTACTGCTGCCCGCCTCCTCGCTTCCTCATCCATTTAACACTTGGTACCTCTCTTTCTGCTGCTGTGCCTTGGCACACTCCTTATCAGACGCGTTCAGCTGTCGGTGAAGCGTCCACAGAGACTGACAGCATACTGTGCCACTTGGCAGTGGTCGAGCCTCTTAATTTGCAATACTGTCCAATATTTTTCTAATGTCTTTTTTCACTCCAGTAAATTCACCTCCACGTTTCCTCCAACCTTTGCAGTTGTGTCTCAAATGCAGAAGGGTTCTCAAACAAGCTTTATGTTGAGCAACTAACTAAGCCAAAGCTATTTCAACATCATTTTGCAAAAATAAAAACAAAAGATACTCTACACATGGAACTGTCTCATTTCCCATTTTTAGTACAAATCTATATCAGCCGTTCTTTATGTGGTAAAAGCAACAGACAGGAAATTTTGCCTTTGGCTGATTATTCTTAATTGCACCTTTAAAAGCTAAATGTGATTTTGAGCAACCAGATTAAAACCATCCAAAGATGTAAAAAATTAGACAGGGTGGAGAGTCATTGCAGGATGCTGATAAAGTATTTTGGGTTCAGTGGCCTCTCGATTCTATGTAACAGATTATGAGAGTTTCTATGACTTCATGCAAGAAATTGCTGCAGGGAAGACATAATTGACATAATGGCATTGTAGCTGGGACCTGTGATGAGGGTGATGGCAGCGCTGTGAGTTTGAAGATATCTCTGCTAATACGTTGCAACAACCAGAGCCTTGAACGTTGGAGAGGTGCACACACCTCCAAATTGCACCCTTGCTCAGCTTTACTACTTGGTCACAGACCACAAATATTTCTCAGGCAGCATGTGCCTGTCAGGCTGATGAAGAAAAGCCTTGAGATTATGTTTTGTAATAAGAAGCAGAAGCCTGCATAGCTTATCGGTACAAATGATCTGACTTTGTTAGTCTTTGTCACTGATTAAAACCATTTTTATAAACTTGTCAGTCTAGTATTTTGGTTTTAAAAAATTAAGATGCAGCAAATATAAAGAGATACTCCCGTATAACTTGTTATGCATGAGTATCCAAACTTTAAGAGCTGGAACAAATTAGATCTTCTGCAGTAATGGTGCTGTTGTTGTAAATTACTTTTTTTTTAAACTAGAGCATGCTGACTTGATTTTAAAGTCCACACCTGTGAAACTCTTTGGTATGTTGAAAGGATCTCAGTCAAAAATCTTTGTGGCCAAACGTATGTAGTCTGGATGATGTAGTTAACGGTGGACACAATATTCAAAGTTGCAGTGCTAAGAAGATGAGTGAAAAACTATTTAGAAAAGTAAGATGATTGGATTACTCCTACAACTCAACCTTATTCTTCCTCGGGCTCTGAACTGTAGGCCACACAGACACTAATAAATAAAATAGAAATGGATTATTCTTGGTGAAGCAACATTTCACAAGTTCATTTCGCAGAACCATTGAATGGTGGAGCAACTATTATCTTTCAGTAGAAAGGGACTGAACACTCTGGCCTTCTTCCTTTGTCCAGCCATTAAATTCAATAAATACACAATTCATACCGTAAAACCCATAAGCATTCCAAGATGTTGCTGCTTCTGCCTTATACTCACTTTTGAATAGAAACATAAACCCAACCAGCAACAGCAAACCAAATTTGGGAACAGTTTGGCAGTCATTTGAAACAATGAATAATGGTCCCATTGTCATATTGGATGAGCTGACAAACTTTAAAGCCTCTCATCAATTATTTGCCTCTAATTTCCTTGGAGCAACTCTCCAGGAGGAGGGTCTGCAGCTATCTCTGTGCTTCAGCACATAGCAGACTCTGAGGGAAGAAGCCATTAGCAGAGATCTGTTTATATTGGCTCACCTCAATCTGTGCCCATACCACCTCACTAATGTCAGACATGTTTAACAACCGCCTGCCTTATCGGATGTACACACAAACAGGAGACACTGGTGGCAAAATCAATCAGCCATGGAAATTGGGTCTTATTTGCCTAATATATGCAGAAATAATAATAGTAAAAAAACCTAGTAAGAATTCTGAGTTTCAAAGAAAGTTTAGAAGTTTTTCATAATTTCAAAGAAAGTTTAAATGTCATGGGTAACAAAAGTGCAGAGAAATGCTCAGCGTTTGGTCTAAACAGCACATTTTAAGTGCAAGCTTTGTGCGAGTGCATGATTAGTTCCAACGTTTTGTTTCTGTTTGTGTGACAAATCAAACCGCCTGCTTTAGAAAAAAAAAATAATGCTTACAATAAAAATAAAGTCATTCCATCTCCAGAAGGCATTTTCACACTGCATATGTGAGACGACTGCTTGAAAGAGCTGTCTGACTAGATTTCCTCATAAGGAAATCAAACAGCAATAAAGCTGTCACTTACGTGTTGAAGCAAAGATATCACCATAATATTTTGCTGTGACTATGTAAGGTATTTACAGTAAATCACAGCTTGCTACCGGGCTGTGAAGGATGGAAAAGTTATGTGAATATCTTGTTTACTGGATTCAAAATACCCTGCACATGTCACTAATAATCAGGAATGGGGTTGTAGTGAAGAAACATTTTCTATGTCTAACTGAAAATAGAAAATGTAAGCTTTACTTCTTTTCTCGTCAGTAAATTTCAGAAAAAAAAACACTTGTGCATTGAAGAAGCGATGAATTTATGAAAGTATACAACAGATATCTTCAAAGATATATATGCATATATATATATAGGGCTGAATCAACAAATTGGTTTCATGACTTGATTACGGAAAGTGTCAACAAATTTGGCAATCAGTTTATCGTTAACTTGACTACAGACTCTAAAACTGGCCATCTGCTGAAAGAACACTACTCTCAGAGCAGATGTTAGTATTTTCCAGGACATAGTGCTATTTTATAGCACAATAAAGTAACTATGTTACCTTCAGTTGTCATAAAAATGCTGAATCTGGCAAATACGACCGAAATTAAATTTTACATTGCAATTTAAAACCTTGAAATTGGGCCTCTGTCTCTTTAAGACACTTCTGCTCTTTCTGAAACTCTGAAATCATCACGTCATGACAACAACATTCCTCTATCAAGCATTTAGCAACATTTCTACAAACATTTCACTAAGTAGCTTGTATGAGAAGCTCAGCAAATGTGCAGATCCACCAGGTGTGTGCTAATTGCTGCTGGCACTAGTCTGAAGGTGCTGAATGGGGCAGTAGCAGCGGAGCGGCGCTCTGTGAGGCAGGAGCTCAGCTTGGAGACTGGAGCTCCGAGGAGGAGCTGTGTGGAAAAGGCAGCGTTCGGTGAGGAGTAAGGAATTTGCATATTCATGGGAGATTAGATGGATTTCTCAAATATGCATAAAATAATCAAAGCAACACTTCAGGTAGGAAATAACATTATATGATGTAAACCTCGGAAAATTGTATTTTACATAATACTTCTTCTTTACACCAATAATTTTACAAAGGACACGTATATATATAAAGATGCAAAACTCTTCAATTTGCATACTTTTAACGTCACCCGGTTCAATTTCTGTTAACAAATAAAACCCCTACTAATCACCTTTTGCTATTCAATTATTAATCAGTTAATTGAAAACTAGTCAATATATCAACTCTACACTGTATTGAAGTTAAGTCGAGCAGAAGGGGCTGAGCTTTTCACATTTTGATTTTAGTATTTCTTAGCTGCACATGGATCATTTGCTGCAAATGATCAATAGGAATGCTATTTTATTACATTACATTTTATTACATTTATTACATTACAGGCAATAAATTTTGTATTATTATTTAAAAAAGGAAATTAAGCATTAGTCTATGCAAATGTTCTCATGCATTTCTAATATTGTATAAAATAACCTTTAGAGGATAAGTAAAAAATCTGAATAATGTGCCAGTTTTTTTTAATACGATTACTCGATTAATCGTCAGAATAATCTAACCTATATGTACATAACAAGAAATTTGGCCCTTAAACCATTGATTTGTTAGCATCATAACTATTTTGTAGAGTACAAACGAAATATGTGGTCTATACAGGAACCAAACAAGGAGGTGATAGTTAGTGAGAATCATAAAAGCGGACTTTCTCAGCTCGGTAATGGGATGTTACCCCCATCTCTCTTTTCCAGTCATTATCTCCCTACATGTCAAACACAGCCAGAAGCTGCAGCAAGGAGGTCATTAAACTTCATCTATTATTGACGAGTCAAAGACCTCTCATGGTCTGAACTTGCTGACACCTAAATTTTTTCAGAGTCATATGATTTAATGTCTACCTCTGCTTCAAAGAAATCCAAGTACAAAACATGCATTGATTTGCTTGGCTACAAGCTTAAAGCTGTAGTCTTCTGTTTATCTGAAAATTGGGTGGAAGGTGTAGCATTTACTGCTCTGTCTCTTTAGTGAGAGCTTCCAGTTCATTCCCAAGGAATTCCTGGGAATATATAGTTGCTTCATTGGTTCCTGGATCCTCCCAGCATGACGTGCTCTAAACTTGGGGTTAAGTGCCTTGACAGAAAGCTGGGATCTAAACTCAGAGCCTCACGATTTCAGGACAACTATTCCTCCCACTGACCACAGGAACTCACACACCCAGGAAGGGAAACCCGAACCAACTCAACTGACTCCTTTCAATGGAGTGACTTGTTTCTGTGCTCCCAGATCCCAGTACTCCTCACCGAATCTCTACGGCTGAGCCCAGCCCACACTCCAGCTTAGTTTAGTTGTTTGTATCATGACTATCATTCTTTTGAACATAGCTCATATTTCATGACCATTAGCGCAGGTCAAAACATCGGTGGACTGGCAAGTTACTATATAGAGAGTTTCAATCAACCATCTCCCACCTTTCCTACCACCAGTCATGAACAAGACACTATATTACTTTAGTTCTTTCCTCTGCAGCAAGCCTGAGTCCCACGATAGCTCAGAACTACATATCTGCTGCCTGGATAATAGATTAAAGCATATTTAAGAAGATGAAGCAGAGCTGCTGAAAATTACTTATGGATTACTTTGTGATGAAATACAAATCCAGGATCTTCCATTTGTCCATCCCACAATTAAGTGGCATGGCTGCTTCAAAAGCGTCGATATTCTTAGCTCTGGTGGGAACATCTTAAAATAGCAGAAGGCTTTTTCTCCCATCTACACCAACACCCATCTTGAAGAGTCCTGATACTCTGCTAAACTTTGCAGAAGTCATATTCAGTAAATTAGGATGTATTCCCATGAAGCTCCTTTGTCATCTTAAAAATTTGCAGTAAAAATGCATGGTTTTTAATGGGTCTGATGTAATATCCTGAAGGTAAATGAATGAAACTTTAACTCTTTAACTTATAGTGTTTCTTGTTGGTCAAATAATTAATAGCACATTAACTGCATGGTGTGGCGTGAGATTAATTCATATCATATTGAGTCATTGCTGCAAGAATTGAGTATCATTTACATCCACAATAGAGGTGTATGTGAATATCCTGAAAGTTGTTCATGTCAGATCTGATGAAGGCAGTCTAGTCTTTTCTCCTAGCACAGCAGGAGCTCCTCGGAGCTTTTCTTGATCCTTACATTCCCGGGTTAAAACTTGTGCACAACATTAAAGTTTACAACTTGTACTCAAGTTGGTTCAAGAATCTAGAGTTTGGATTAAGCAGAGGAAGCCTTCCACATTCATTCAAGTGACTCAAGATTGTGGGAACAGAATAGAGAACAGGCAGGTACATCTTGATGGATGAGGAGGAACGATAAGTCAGTGACGTAACATTCAAAATACAGTCTTCCTACAACATTTTCAAACTGCCTGTTTGTGGAAGAAGAGTGTTTACCATATAACAGGGAGAGGACAATGATGATCCAACATGGCCTCAGAACCTGCTACATGCTGACTCGGCAGCAGTTTTCATGCCAACAGCACCACCAGTGAAAGATCTCATTCAACACAGAGTGTTGACTACTGACTACTTTGGTTTTCCACTACATAGCTACCATCTGTTTACTCCATAGATTCTCCCACCTTTAGCATCCTCACTCCTCACCTTTAGCATCCTCACATCCTCGCTCCATCTTCATCACCACCCTCATCTGTGCTGGCTCCCCTTAACTGTCTCTGAGAACTACACCTCCTTCCATGGCTTCGGTTCAGACGTAGATTCCTGTTTATGAGAGAGGAGTTCTGAGTTTCATTTGTGTTTGTGCTTTGGTCACGTTATTCTTATTTATGTCTTTTTTGTTGTTGTTGTTCCTTATTAATGCTCAACATGTCTTGCCATACTTAGTTTTGTCAGTGTTGTTCCTTAAAAAACTGCTGCAAAATTTCCTTGAATGAACTAGAATAATGAAAAATAGGAGCTAATCATGGCCTCCATGCTCTGACAACCATGTGTACTTCCAACAATCACACAGTTCAGGATTAGTCAGTTGCACAGAAATTCACAGTATGTCAGACTCCAATCATTAAATGAAAGTTCCTCTTCACTGCTTTTGCCCAAAATCACATGATGTATTCGTATGCAAATGCAAGTAATGCTCCAAGCATAATTTCATCTTCGGCTGACAGGTTATATTTGAAAATGGTTGGAACAGATGTGAGGAATTGCATTCAAATTTATAAAGTGAGATTTTGGACCAACACATATAATGCATACATAATACAATACAAATTGTTTTCGTTTTTGAATATCTCCAGACTTTTTTCTGAGTAGAAAGTAAATGCAGGAAAGGAAGTGTGAAACATTTTGTTACTCTGCTTTCTCAAAGTCATTGTAAAATACGTTTTTATTTAAATCAGTGGTGCTGTGAGAAATAATAAAGCTTCTATCTACTTATGTAATTTGGATGTTCCCTCATACCTACATTTTTTGTTGTTGTTGTATTTTTAAGACAACATTAACAGCAAGGTGTTCCATCTTACCATTTAAAATGTGTTTAAGTCAGTGAATCTAAGAAGTGAGATTCCACCATTATTTCTGTGTTGACCTTGTGACAGTATTGATCTGTCCTTGGGGAGGGGCACCGAGGACAAATTTGCGATCACACAATCACCACTACAGTCAAAGGCAGTCTTGCTTCTTCCTTGCTGCCAGTTTTATATCTTCTATAAAACTATGTTGTGTGTAATTTGAAGGAATGTTTTTAGTTAAACTTGGTAATTTGGAAATGTAACCATCTGCTCACCAACACAAACAGCCTTTCTGTAGGTGTAATCACTCTTGGTAAAAATTAAAAAGATTAAATGGGCATCTGGATGTCTCCCTTGCAGTAAAACACAGAGAACCCAGTTATTTTTGCTTTCTGCCAATAACGTACAGCGATGGTTTAAGATATGGAGTTGACCACATCTTTCATTGAAGAGTGACATACAAACAGGGTGTACTATCTATTTATCTACCCATCTACCTCTGAAAACAACCGGCTGCCTTGGCTTTCTCAAACACTGCAAGGTTTAGCTTCACACATTAATAGGACGAGTCTCAGATCAATAACTATTGACTAAAGGTCTCCATTATTGTCTTGTAAGATATTACTGCTGTACCATTACCCCAATTATAATAAAGGCAGATGATTTTAGTACAACACAAAATCATATGAGCGAAGGTTGTAATCATGCTTTCTCACATGTGACCCAGGGGCTCGCTGCCTTTCTTGTTACATTCTAATGGATTCATTAACCAAAGACAATGATTTATTTGTTTCTGGCGAGTATAACTGCTTAATGGTAGAGTGCATTGAAATGAGCACACATTGATATTTGCACATATGTTTTATTGATTCCTGTGGAGAAATTAAGATGCACATTAAAGTAGAAGAAAATTAGATAGACACTAATGAACAGCAAATGTTTTCCTAATTCCTTTAGCAAAATGTTGGCTGTGCTCATGTTTTTGCCAAGAAAAATCTTTTCAGCTGCTTTCCCCTACTTAGTCTAAATGAACAGGTATTTTTGACTTTCTTCCAAGCTGTGGCTTCTAGAAAAAACTTGTTAACTGATGTTACACCATTACGAGTTTAGAAATAAACGACATTTTAAACTGATTGGTTTCCTGGTACAGACTCGATTTTAAGTAGAGTTCAATATTTCTGGTGTTGAAGTTGGGGTCATTTACGAAGCGTGCTTTTTCTCTCCGTTTTTTCAATTCCGACTTGACACGTGTGAGATCACTGAATTGAAGTTAACAGCAAAATAATAATATTTCCCTGTTACTGGTTTGCTTCTGCTGGTTTTAATATTTACTCACCTAACACTATGTGCTATGTTGCAACAATAATCTATAACACATTAATAAAAGCATCAAAGCTTAACTAGTGTCTGGACAGGGAAAGTTTTAATTTAAAATAAGCCCACACACCGAACTGAATGTTTTATTTTTTCTTTGTTCACTGGTTCTGATGATACGTTCTACCATGTTTTAGAAACAGACGGTACCTGCAGCGTATTAATCTAATAAATTACAAAATAGTGAATTATGTCAAATCTTCTTATGTTTTATTGATGCGACAGTGACATTACCAAGTTGATTATCCATCCATCCATTTTCTGAACACCCTTGTCCCTCAGTGGGGTCGGGAGGGGTGCTGGTGCCTATCTCCAGCTAACGTTCCGGGCGAGAGGCGGGGTACATCCTGGACAGGTCGCCAGTCTGTCGCAGCCAAGTTGATTAATTTTGTATATTAACTTTTGGTCTTCCGAAGCCAAATGCTCAGCTCCAGAAACCTGAGTTGATGCACTTACCTGATAAACAGTTTTGATGTACCAGTGTGTCTTACACAGTTACAGTTTTGTAAAGACCTGCATGTTAAAGGGAACCTTCCAGTTCTTAAAAATAGAGAAGAATCTGTATGAAGACAGATCCATTTCTCTCTTTTTTTGTGAATCAAATAGCAGTGATGGCAGGCTGGTATTTTATATGGGACATGACAGAGAGACTCAACCTGCTCTGCCACAGATAACATTTGCATCAGGCTGTGATAGGGATATGCTAAATTAAGAGGAGATCCAGCTCAGTGTCTCTGAAAACCCACGGATGATCCTGAATTTACCTTGCAGTAAAGCACCACAATGGCTGGAGACATGAAGAAAGTCAATAAATGGTGTACTGACCCTTTATGCTGAATCTCGTGTTTTCTGTCCTATTTCATACCGTTTAGCTCTCAGCAGTGGTTCCAATTGGGCCGGGTCTTGTTTGAACTCAGCTGTTGGGGCAGGACAGAGAAGAGTCGTCTTCCAGATCTCTCAGTCAGAGGAAGGCTAAACTTTATCGATGTCTGTAATTCAAAACATTCGGTGTTAAAACAAAAAAAAAAAAAAAGCAGTCTTAATCTATTATTACCCATAAGTTTTTTTTAAGTGAAAGTCATGACATATTGAATTGTGTTTTATTTTCTTTTGGTTGAAATAACATTCGACAAGCTGAACGGAGAAGCCATAATCTGTCACCACACATCAAGCAGATAAGAATATGTAACTTTTTCCTGCAGTGTGAAAAAAAAAACAACAACAAAAAAAACACATATAACTGCATATAAAGAGAAAAAATTGATTGATCGCACTTGAATTATGAGCTATTCGTCTGTGGTGGTCTGAATGTATATAATCTCACAACTTCCTGGTCTGCATCAGTTTTATTTAATCAAATAACTCAAATGTTTAGAAGCTGATCTGGAGGATGAATCTGCTAAAAGTACAAACGCCTGCTCCCAGACCAGAGAGCAGTCAGGAGCCGAGAGGACGCCCCACATTCTGAGCTAATGTGTTCATTATTTTTTAACTGGTTTGATGTAAACATTGAATTTCGGTTCTTCATTGGCTTTAGACCATAATCATAAAAAGAAAACATTAAGTTATGCTTGAGATATATCATTGTGTCTGTGTGCAAAGGATCTATACTAAGTCCGAGCTTCACTTTTTAGTTTAATATACTAAAGTGAATTTACTTTTCAATAGTATTCGAGCTCTGAACCTTTCTTAAAACAAACAAACAAGGTGTAAGACAGGTCCACCATGGGTGTGTATTCATCTGAAGAGAATAGTGGAGCATCATGCACATTTTTCTGCCTTTCGGCGAATGTCAGATTTGCCTGGAGGTCAGAAGCAAAAGATGGAAGGAGGGACATAGTGCCACTCCTTGCAGAGATAAGACAGCCAAAATGATGGGACCAGAAGGTAGAACAGGAAAAGAAGGTATTTATCTATTTCTAAGGATTTAAATTCACTGTGAATACCACAGGGAATAGATAGGATTCTGGCACGCATGTTGGAGGTGACCTTTTTAGTCCCTGCTGCAGGTGACATTTCTCTTTTGTGAGTAAATATTTTCAGGAAAGTGAGGGAATTTGTAATAAAAGCACATCTTATGTATTCAAATTATACTCTTTATCAAACAACACGTGTGCTGATAATAGAAAGCTTGGGTTATTTGAATGGCAAGTCAATTATGATAGCGGTTTTGATCGAAGGAACACCGATAGATGTGTGTTTGTCAACCAGAGGATTTTGTGACATGATTAGATCAGCCAATTATCTAAAACTGTGATAGGACGATTTTTGACAGGCAGCTTGCCATTCAATATCAAGCCCCTTTGTCTAATTGTTCTAAAATACAACACGTATTTAAATAGAGGCTTTAACTGGTTCATGTTCTTAACTTTGTTTCCTGATGTTGGATTATCTGGATCACGCGGAAGATTTCCATCTCCTCTTATAACGATTGTCCTTGGTGCTGTCTGACAGGTAATAGCGAGCAGCGTTTGACCTCTGGGATATGTCTTATATGTGTGAGCTCGAGCTGACAGCAGCTTAACTCCTGTGTTAAGGCCTGTCTTCTGATGAAAGAGAGAGTTGAAGGAATGGTGCAGAACATTTTTCCAAACTGAAGCGGCTATCTGTAGCAGCAGCCGTCACTGAAACCCCTGCACACTATTACTGTCCATATTAATATTACAGACATAAGACCTGTCTGACTTTATAATATGCGATCTCCTTTCTTATTATGCCTCTGTCTATTTTCAAAGTCTTTTTGTGGCATTGTATTACTTTTCCTATTTGGCTGTAGCTCATCGGCTTAGATGGGAACTTTTAATGGAATTTTCGATGACATTACATCCAAACTTAATTCAGGCAATACAAATATCTTCGTTCAAACAAGAGAGAAGCCGGATGAAAGGTAGGCATTCGGGCAGGGATTTTTTAAAATTATTTTATTTTATTTTTCGCTTTGGTCGGATAATTCATAAATAAAGCAAGGAAAGTAAGACACACAAAAAGAAATGCTCTTTTTTGGTGAAATGTCAAATCCTTAGTTTCTTCCCAGTTTTAAACTCAATCCTGTTTAATCTGCTTCATCTAGATGAGGAGACTGACTCAAATGTATGTGGCTTGTTATGTAACCTAAAACCAAATTCTGAGTGTTTTGGACAGTTTTGTTTCATTATAAATTGCTTTGATTTTTCTCAACAACCCTGCTAAAATTGTGTAACAATTCCTTAAAAATGGAGGGATATTCTAACAAATGTGGAATATAGAAAAATGATTACAATATATGTTTTAGTTTGAGCAGTAGTTTAAAAAACAAAAAAAAAACAAAATCACCAATGGCACAACTACTGGTACACCCGCTGTACGTACTCTGTTTAATAACATTTCTCCAATCCCAAAGAGAGAGCTGCGATTATTCCTCTTGAACAATTTCTCTAGATCCTTCAGAGTCCTGAATCCAGCTTTTTATTCTCCTTCCTCCACCTCACTCTGCACATTTTGGTAAGACTTAGCCTGAGATGACGATTGAATGTTTTGGTATCTGGCGAAATAGTTCTGTGTTGATTTGGTCATATATTTAGAATCATCCAAAAACCCAAAGACCACCCGTTTTCATTTTTCTGCCAATGACCACCAGATAACTATTTGAAATCTTCTGGAATTTCAAATAGTTTTGAAGCTATGTGGTTTCAAAATATAATGGTACACGGGCTTTTTGAAGAGAAGCATGCCCAAAACATCACCCATTCTCTAATATACTTAAGAGTGGGCATAAGACTTTTCCCACAACATTATCAGTCCACATTATCAGTCCTATTCTAGCTCAAATTTTAGCGAGCAAAACTTGCAGTTCAAGTTGAAATATCAGCAGAGTAGCAATCTTCACATGTCTACAACTGGGATAGTGAGACAAGAAAAATGCCTCCAAAACAATTGTTATGCATGTAGAAAGCCTCTAAAGGCTTTATGGAGGACAGTCCATTGTGTCTGCTGCCATTCCTTCATTTCAATAAGATGTTCTGACATTGTTCTCCATAATGATCTTCAAATAACAAATTTGATGTGGAAGGCTAAATCCATTTTAAAGTAGGTCTTGTTGATGGTGTTCCCTTTTTTTCATCTGATGTGTTTTTATTTCAGATGTGACCAGTGTCTGCAAACCAGATTGCCCTTTAGGGACATTACAGTTTAACCTTAGCTGAACTTATTTTAATCGGTCACGCTACGTTGTCCTGAGGCTTGGCTGCTTCATGTGTGTCGATGTGCGTCCCTGAATGGGTTGAGGTACTAGTTATTGCCTCACTGGCAATTTTAGGAGAAAGAAAACTGTTTTTGATTGTGGGGGTTTTTATGGCAATTAAACATAAACATGTTTTAAGGCTCTTTTTTTGTACACATAATTACCAGGTAACATTAATAATTACAGCAATGCTTATCTAAAAGTCTACAATAGATTAAACCACTTAAACAATATTGCTAAAAGCTAATACATAGTAATTCAAAGCTAATATAAATTAAGGCATCATATTTTACTAACTTTACTAAACCATCTCCTTTTCCTCTTATATTTTCTACAGTCCTTTTTGCAGACATGAAGTACGGCACTCAGCGTTTAGTTGAAAGCCTCCGTCGCTTACAGCATACTTCAGTTTGAATGCCAGACTAAAAAGCACCAAAGCTTTTATTTGGTTTTGAAGCAATTGCACAGGAAGGAGAAAAAAAAAAGATATGAAATGAAAGGTGAATGCAGCTCGAACTGAACAGATGTGAGTAATTTAAAATCCCCTATTATTTCCCATTCCAAATATGTCACTGAAGCTGTGTGTCCTTCCTCGATGTGCTTGAGGCCAGAGCCACCCCCATCGAGTTTCAGGAAGAACGTCTGAGTCCTCTTTGGAACTATACCTGCAATTGGTTATTACTGAAAGCAAATAGTAGAGGCTGATAAACGCTGCATCAATGCTACTGTCCTGGAGAACCCCTTATCTGGTGAATTAGAATAACAACCACTTTGTGTATGATTCATTCTGACTGAAAATGCACTTTTTTCTCCCACAGCGAGCATTTGTGACAGTATGCAATGCTTAATTTAAGGGAGGTGTATGCATCCTAACTCTGCATATTTTAAACTATGCCTGTCAACTAAAACCCAGGGTTTCTGCTAGTCCTGTCAGCATGGCCCTGTTTTTTTCAAGATATTGTGCTCTGCTGCATGGCATAAAAGATTCAGTATTGGTCTGAGGGACACAACTGTTTTGCCCCTCAGACTTCAGCTACAGTTGCCCTACATCTCACCCTGTGTGCATCTGGCCTGCGGGTACCGCTCCTGTGTGAGGTGTATTACTGCTCTAGCTTAGGGCTTTGTGTCTGTCTGCCAGAGACGGCAGAAACCCTCCAGAATCACATCCACCTGTCCTTCACTGCTTTTAGGTGCCGAGAGTTGCAGGCTTTCTGCTGTTCTTAAGACTATAGCAACCGTACATTTCTAGTTGACAAACCTGCTCATATACACCCTCTTAGGTGCCACCAGAAAATAAATAAATAAATAAATAAATAAATAAACTTACATTTTGTGGAGCAGGTGCTCAAGTGGAAAAAAGGGCAACTTTTGCAGAAGATGGAACCTATTTCAAATCCATCTTAAATACAGATGTTTAATGATGTCCACTCAGAGAAAGAAAATCAACTGAAAACAAGGATATATCTTCTGATTGTTGTAATATTAATTAAACCCAAATTATTATACATGACTAAACAGTACACTGGCTCACACCCAGCCTTTAAGTTGAACTTTGAGTCCAATTTGAAACTTACGGTTCCCTAATTTTTTCTTTTTTTTTTCACTCTAAGCACAATGTTTTTTGTCTTGGCTACATCATTTTGCACTTTTACCTCAAAACATTGTCTGCACCATATGACCTTATGTTGTAGCAAAGCAATTTATGCTGACAGATCGACCAGACAGATTTCACTGAACATGTTATCTTCATCAACCGGAGTAACCGGTGACATTTCTGCAGCTTATATCAATCATACCCAGAAAGAGTTATGAAATGAGTATATCGAGTATATACTCATTTTATATGAGTATATTTTGGTGTAATCAGCTCACCAAAATGAACAAAAGATGCTTATCAAACTATTTATTTTACTAAATAAACTACAACTACTTTCTAATAAAGTCGCAAAGTCCTCCTATAACATAAAGTGTAAATATGTGCAAATATCCATGTAGCTTCAAAGTGAAAACAGTGACATGTTTAGTAGGCAGAGGTTTCTCTACGGCATGTGCAATGAAATAAATGAGTCAAATAGAAGTCAACCTGATGATATGCCGTCAGCTTTAAGAGGCGTTTTGTTTGCTACCTGGATGTTTAGTCGGCCGAGCTAAACCAGGGCAGAGTTTCTTCAATGCTCTTCTGATGCTCTGACCCAGGAGGATTTTTAATAGCCATTTTTCTTAACACGACAGGGAAACTGAAAGCTGACTTTCAATTGACCCTTGAAATAAGAAACAAAATAATAATACAGTATATCACACTTAAAAGACACCCTCATATCCGGGGACAATATTAATATTTCACACTAATTTCACCAGATAAACATACAAGCTGACAGTAATGGGAACCACCTCACAAGGCTCTTTAGATGAGAAGTTGAATCCAAATCCTGTTGTACTCCTTCTAGATACTTGTCCAACTTTCCCATAAACAAATTAGTGATTGTGTGAATAAACACTGTATTACATTTAAAAATTCCCCAGAGAAAAAGAAAAAAAAAAGAAAAAGAAAAACTAAATGAAATTTTCAATTGCTAAGTCAAACTAAGTCATTTAGTTTATTTCTGCAGCATTTACAATTATTTGAAATAAATGTAGAATACGTCAGCACCTACATCTACTGTTTGCTATTACAGCCTCAAAATGTCTATATTTTGGACGGGGATCATTGTTGAGACTTGAGCATATGACATTTTATGTGGGACATTTTTGAGTAAACACAGGTCCTTTGACTCAAAATGTTTCCAGGAAAAAAATGGAAGATATTTCTTTGCAGACCATATGAATGTGTCACACAACCAAATATGAGAGAACATTACCAGTGTGGGTGTCTCGAGGCTCCTGAGTGGAAATTGTGACAGGCCATGTTGTTTACCTCATTGAACATGGGATTGAAGCATTAAATTGAAAGACAGGATTACAGGGGAAATCCGGATAGAAATCAGGGGATGTTTACTTTGAAAGGAGCCTGGTCAACAAACCTGCCCCTTTCCCATCTCTGTATTATTACAGCCCTTCGTGCCGTCTGGTTTTCTAAAACTTCTCGGTATATCTACTATTCTCTTAAAAGTTTGGTGTGCAGCAAATATATTTCCCAGTCATACACAGCTGAATCAAATCTAAAATCTTCCTCTAAAGAGCAGTATTTTCACCTCCTCCGTCTCCTTCAGGGGCTTTTTTAGAACATTTCTTTGACTCTGCTTTTGGGAACAGCTTTGAGATTATGCGGCTGTGCTGATTGTAACTTCAGATTTACAGCAGGGAATTCTTAGGTTCCAAAGAAGATAAGTCCGGCTGACTTGACTTTGGCAAAAAAAAAGAATAAATTATTATAATTTTTTTTTACAAAACCCAGATGCAAAGATAGGCAACCTTTTTTCAGATATCTAAGGTTCTGATCAGAACATACACCCCTAGACAGTCTGAAGCGTCATCCTCTGGTGACAAACTACACAAAGGTTATCTTTTATCATCATAAATGGCAAAGATAGTCGACATGTCCTTTTTTATAAAAAACAAAAAAAAAAACAACAAGTTGCATTGTTTGGCATTGCTAATATTTAATGTTTCTGTCAGTGTCATGTGGCACCTTTGAGGCTTTAAATAATGTTACTTCAAGACCAGCCAATACTTCCATAAAACTCAAGGTTTGTAATGTTTGAAAAGAGTATAATGCCGGTAAAAACGTTGCATAATCTTATATATCGAAACACGATCAGAGCCGGCCCCAGCCACTTTGGCGTCTCCAGCTCCCCCAATTGATTTATAAAACAGAATCATTTGTGAAAACAGATCTGTTGAAAAAAAAAATATAAATAAATAACATTCGATGCACTAAAAAATTAAATAATAAAATATGCCTGTCATCATGTGGAACATTTATCAAGCTAATTTTGAACATCTCTTTGCAGTGACAATCGCATGTGTCCCTGCTGATTCTTACAGATTTGGGGATCCCAGGTTAGAATCAGCTGTTTGTAGTTGAAGGATTTTTTTCTTCTCCTTTCTATTACCACCTCTAAATTATTTATGACTATATCAGTCAGATAACCGGGTTCCTGTTTCATTCCTGCTAAAAAAAAACAATAAAAAATACCTGCACAGTTTTTCTATACTAGATATTAAGCAACAGAGGCTGCGTGATAAAACTCCTTTTAATTTGGCATCAAGCAAAGCAATGAAAAACAAAATGAAAGCTTAGCAAGTAATAACCCAAATGAGTGATCACGTGAAGCTTTCACAGAAATGGATTCATCTTCACTTGAACTGATTAAGCTTAGGACACAGATGCTGACAGCAGCCGAGCCGAGAATAATCACAGGAACGCTAAAACGTAGGAGAAGGGATTGCCTCTTTCCAGGTCTCTGTGCTTTAAAAGGATGCTGCAAATCTACCGGCCTCATTCGCAGGTGGCAAAATCCCATCTCAGTTCATTTTATATTGATGAGCTGAAGAAGTAAAATAATTTATTTTAGCAGAGAGGGGGAAAAAAAAATCACTGTTAAGATTAAATTTCATAATCCTGGATTATTTTTGGTGAAAAAGGTTACGGGAAATATCAAGCAGCATGATTTCTCTGGAGCTAGACTAATCCCTTATTACCAATACAGGTTTTAATATTTTTGCTTAATACTCTGTTTATATTACCTGAAGTAAGGTATACACTGTGATGGCAACTGCAACAAAACAATATGTTTTTGTGTGTGTGTGTGTGTGTGTGTGTGTGTCTTTTTCCCCTGAGCTTCATAGGGAAAAAATTACTTAGCGGCATTTGCACTGCAATGAAACAAGAAAATATTGAAGTGGAATTTAGCTGGACAAGAGGCAGTAAAGCTGTGTGTTGGGTCTGGTTCTTGGTTTTAGAGTAAAAAAACTCCTGCTGGGGAAAAAAAACAAAAAAACATTCACATTTTTGTTTAATTTCTATATGTCAGATTTTTTTTCTGTAATTATCATTGAAGATGTGTATGGTATATTATTATAATCATGCATCCGCACTTCCAACAATGAATCGGCCGAGTTTGTTCTAAACTAGGCTTCCGTAGCGAATGAGCAGCCAATATGCACCATGCTGTGTTAAAGCTGTTTGAATTAGAGAGGTGAAATCACAAATATCTACTCTGACTGAGGAGCTACTGCATCACTAAATAATATAAAGTAGTTTATAATTATGCATTTCAGCGGTATAATGCTGGTCAGAACCGGAGCAGAAATTACAATGTTTATCTGAATGCAACTAGAACTGCCCTGTTTTGATACTCACAATTAGACTGTGGTTGCAACACAGTGCTTGTATATTCTGCCTTAAGGTGCTTGTTTTTCATTTTTCCTTTTGCATCCTTTAAATTTTTTGTATACATTTAAAGTATAAAAAATTGTATACTTTAAATGTATAAATTTAAAGCATAAATATTGGTCATGAATATCTGCATATTCATGAGCAAATCACTCATACTCATCAGTGATTTGCCTTTTGAATATAACTATTGTGACCTACAAGGATAAACACAGTTAAAGTTAAAGTTAAAGGTTAAAGGATTTTGGACCGTAGAGGGAAGTCATAGCACAAAGAGGTCAGATAAAAAAAAATCATGCCAAGTCCCAGCTGCTCTGACAGCAGTTTTAAAGATGTAGCCTAAACAATCACTTTAAAGTCAAAATTCATGTTTTATTTTCAGCTGGTCAAAGTGTTAAAATATGTGGATGAGAGGAGGTATTTTATGAACTCAGTCATGTCATGTGATCAAAAGGAACAGGAGAAAATAAAACTGATGTTGGGCAAGGCCATTGTCAATATGCTAATTATAATTTTGGAAACTTTATTCTTATAAAATGTGAGAAATTAGTAAAAAAACATAGTTCAAGTTAGATCAGTGAACTTAGTTCAAAAATATATAGACAGCAAATTTTAAACCTAACTTAATGAATTTTAAGCTGACTGAAACGAGAGCTAGTTATCGTTAGCGCTGAACTGTCACAGCTTGGATGACACCATTATTTTCATAGGTCGGATTAATTCCTATCCCAGCAACATCATCTTAGCTTTTTGTCCAGATCTTTGGCTCTTGAAGAGGTAATAATTAAAACAAAAATAAAACTTAAAAGGGACTTTCAGTGATTTAAATACTTCCAAAACTAGTTTGAGATCAAGAATTGTCTGAGTTAGATTGGAGGCTGTTTGCTGCGCTGTGTAGAGAAGGGGTTATTTCGCTGAGGCATGTTTAGATGGCAGGGGAGTTTTTAGCTGGATGTGCTGCAGAACTAAGAGTCAGTGAGGGTTCATGAGAAACAGAAGTGATTTAGTAAGTGAGGTACTGGAGTTTAGATGACCAAAGGAGACTGTCACTGCATTCGTCAAGCCTGACAGTAATGAAACCAGGATGAAGTGGGACTAGAGAGTCATCTTCAAAGGCAGCTATGCTTTTCAAATCCAAAACTCAGGTTTCTGCTTTGCAAGTGTGCGGCTTCACCGCTCTACCCGCTCAAGTAAAAATCACTGTTTGCTAACAATGTGGCATCATAACAAAGATATGTTTGTTTTTGTCATATTTAGCACATTTCCGCATGTTTCCGACTGTCATGTTTTCTTTCTTGTTTTATGTCATGACTGTCATCAAGCCTCATTTTCCAGTCTGAAACCCATTAACTCATCTCTTGGTTTGCCTGAGTCATTACTTTTCAGGGCTGTTTTCTTTCCCCCAACAGGTACAGGACAGATGAAATATCCTGGAGGCGTTCTGATCAGATGGCAAAAAATGTCTCTAGAATTTGCTTTGGGGGTAAGTTGCACAATTTCCCTGTAGCCTTTTCGCGAAATGTTTGGAAGCTCAGCAGGTGAGGAAAGGTTTGAACGTAGCGGCAAATGATTCATGACACCAAAAGATTTAGGCCATATGCTATTTTAGTTATTTGAAATTGACTTGATCTAGTCGGATCCACCTTGCCCTCTTCAAAAGTAGAACACAGTTTGGCAAGTAAAAAGAAATTTTCTTGGAAGATCAGCGGCATCTTTCTTTTTATGTGACAAACGTTAAAAGTGATGGAGCAGAGATTTAGCGTGGCATGAGAGGCTACTGAGAAGAGATTTGACTCACACAATGATCTAGGTTTCAAATTATTTTATCATCCATTCCCTTTTCTCCACATAATCCAAGCCATTAGGCAGAGGAATTTGAATCCCAAAGTACAGCACATAGATCGACTATGCCTCTGTTACAAACTGTTTTTCCAAAAGTAGCATAAAAATGTTGCTTCCAATAATGCTGTGTTGTGTTGTGGAAAAAAGCATTTGAAAGCCGTTTCAATGCAAACTCACTTTAATGGATTATCTGTAGATGACATTTAATTCTTCAGCAAGGAGAGGGTTGTTGTTTTATGTCAAGTCACCAGAGGCTATAGATAAAATAGCAAAGAAAATCTATCTCTGACTGCATCTTTGTTTGAGCAGCTGACATTTAAACAGCACAGACTGATTTAAATGTGCACTTTTAATGCTAAGCAGTGAAACAGAGCAGTACTGCATAGTGTCAAAAGGAGGATAAAGGTCTGAGCATTGCATCAGTGTAAAACATGCTACGGCATTTCAACCAAGACCTTGTACTGTCACAGTGTGCTGCGGCCGTAACCTCAGTAGTCTTGCACTTTCTATCTGAATGTACATGCCTGCTGTTGAAAGACGTGAAGAGGCCAGTAGTTGCTAACTAGCAACAAAAATTTGCCAAACACCAACTCTATTCCCTTGAAGGTGGGTGGGCTTAAAAACACGAGCCAGGTTTCTTTCTTTCTTTCAGTTTTGCTTTTAATCATTTAAAAGAGCATTAAGTTTTTAAAATATGGATGTAAAATCAATTAGAGACGGATTGAAGAAAACTGTTGGCTCAGGTTTTACACATTTACTTACCATATGTGTGTGTGTGTGTGTGTGCGTGCGTGTGTCTGCGTGTGTGTCTGCGTGTGCATGTGTGTGTGTGGGGGGGGGAGTATAATAAAACATTAAATCTTCAACCTTTAAAAGTCCCATTATCAATTGCTATCCGTCACTTTTAATGTTTTAACGTCATGCATTCTTATTCTGCAGAGCTTTGCTCAGTGCAGACTCCTAATACAATCTGACGCTGTGTGAATGCGTGGCGCACCCTGAATAGGCCATCAGTCACTTCCAACGCTGACACACACAAAGCGCACACTCACTCCGGTTAGCGAGGCGCCAAATGTAAATAAAACAGCACTCAATTAACTTCTGCATTAATGTTCTTCCTGTGTAAAGAAACAGGTTAATAGATTTACATTCAACTTCCAAAAACCTAATTAGTGCGAACATTTGCTTTCGTCAACAACATCCACCTCAGACAGCACTCGGCACAAACATACAGAAATAGAAGTGCTGGCGTACAAGCGATAGGAGGGGCAGAGACGCTGCCTGAGTGAGTGAGTGATTGTGTGATGTTTGGAGGGAAGCAGTCGTTCTAAGCACTTGCTGCAACCTCACCGCCGATTCCCTTGACATTATGCTCCCCAGATTCGTCCGCGTGCCATGCAAAAGATGTTAGCTCTTTGAAAGATCAACAGAATTGACCCTCGATGGCGTTAATAAGGAATCTGGAGCTGAAGAAGAGACGCAGCAGCAGGAGGAGGGAAGGAAACAAATTGTGTTGATGTTTGTTCTGCCACAGTGCCCCGGGTGGTCAATCTGTGAACGTTTCATTATTTCATGTTATCAGGTTGTTGCAGGGGGACAATGGCTAAGCAGTCGTAGCCTCATTTAACAGATTCACAGAAGGAAATAATATGACTAGTGAGACGAAAGTTCAAAGCATAAAGAAGATAAATGTGTTGATTTCTTTCTGAAGATTTCTTTTTTTATGTTTTAAACCTAATTTACATTCGCTGTATTGTGCAGAGAGGTAAATGTCCACACACCTAGAAGAAGGAAAAGAACTACATTCAAGAGTTTGGGGGCTTTTAACTAACGTTTTAATAAAAATGTCCGAATTCCATGGTAACTCAAAAATGTACACTGCACGTATTTCTACAGTTGTCAGGCTTTGTCTGAACAGCTGAACGAATAGCTCATTTTAATTTAAATATTCCCTTCACCTTGTTTCCCCGTACACATTCAGGCCTGAAAATACCTCAATCAAATTCCACATCTCTCCAGATTGTTTGTGAAGGAACCCTTTACTCGCCGTGAAGCTTATATTCCTCAAACGTGCTGCAAAAAACCCACATATGATTATGAGCCTCACTATACGAGTCATTTCCAAGTTAAATTTCCCTCCCTGTGGCTGTGAACATCCAGCTCCTCATTTTCACAGTTAGAAAAATCACAACGCCTGATGCGTCTGCACAAATAAAGTGCATCTGTTTGGCAGCTCATTCCCACGCGGCTTTCTGTACTGGGAAGACCCGGTGACAGATTGGCTGAATTCGAAATGGCTTTTATAGGAGCAAACTTGATTTCATTGTGAAATCTTATGTACAGATGTAAAGGATAATGGTACATATAATGGCCTGTACTCTTTTACAATTGCCCATTTACAATTGCCATGTTTGCAAATGCTCACATTTACAGATTTCTGCCAGTTTGTTGTAAAATAAGAGGAATTTGCCCTCGCTGTGAAGTAGATTTCTTATTCTGCTTTACGTGCTGAAACCTTTGTGTTCAGCCACAACAGATGCTTTTTTGTATTTTTTCCTTTTTCTCACAACCTTTCATCAATCGAATTTCACCTTTGAATGCTCCGAGTGAGGAATGACCCACTGTGTTACACGAGGGACGTGTGGTGGTATTAAAAACATGCAGAGCCTTGCAGAGCGGCACTGTCTGCCTCATACGGGTTCAATGTCTGTTCGTACAATACTGGGCTTGCTATAATGGTCCTTATCTGACAAAGGGATTAGTGTTCAGCAGAGCAAAAACACCATTTAGCCATGGTCAGCTGGGAGGGGGCTAGAAACCCCTGTGTGATGCATTCGCTTTGTGATTTCTCAGCAAACGAAGGAAAACAGGGGAGCTGTGAATTTGCATCGTTATTGCCGAGGGCTAACAATGTAAATGGTGAGGGAAAGTGCAGTGCAGTGGCTAAAGTTAAAATGCCTTTTTGAACTTCAAATGTTGCATTTCCTGATCTGGTTTGTTGTTTTCCCGTCAGTTTCTTTTTAACATCTCACTTCCTACACGATCATGAGTGAACATCAGTTACAAGCAAACTGACCGGCAGTCAACTCATATGGCAAAAATTGACAACACTGGCCAAAGAGGAGTTGAGAGGTGCATAAATGAATAAGAACATGATCACTAAACAAAAGCAAATGAAACCCAAACTCTCACAGTTATCGTAGCATTCTTTTTATAAGACAACGGTACTACAGACCATGTTTTGTCAATCCCAAACTTTAATTGGTCCATTTGATTGGCGTCTTTATGCTTATCCATTTATTTTGCAGGCGTATACCATATGAGGAATACGTTTTGAGGACGATGTGTATTCAAATATCGAATTTCTAGGTCTATTTTGGGTGCAAAATCACTCCGATACCTCCATGGATTAGATTTATCATCAACAGCAAAATATTTTTAAAACTTCATTAAGTGTATTTATTAAACTTTTATCACCCACAAGACAGGTTTTAATCCAAATGTCACAAAACAATTATTGTATAACTCAGTCTGCACGTCTGTATAAATCTGTGTGGGTGATGGATACAGTAAGTGCTATACTGTAAGGAAAGCTTTCTTGGCAGATTATAAATTCCCCGCAGCAGGACAAGTATGGGGATAAGCTTGCAGTCTTAAAATGAAGGCGTCACCAAGCAGTGCCACTACTTGTGTCATTGTGTGGTTTTCTCCTCTAATATTTATGTGCAAATTATATCTGACAGTTTATATACAAAGAAGGGATTATTTTAAAAGTTGTATTTTAATTTTTTAATTTAATGCTTGTCATTCAAAGTATTCATATTTTGTTGCATAATAATCTCAAATGCAATGTATTTTCTTGAGAGTTTAAGTTAGAGACCGAAACAAATCACAGAATAACTGTAAAGCGGAAGACAAATAGTGTCACGTTTTGCAGGTCTTGAAAAACAAATATTTCAAAAATGTTTACCATGCACATATATTCATCTCTCCTGTAGAACTACTTTGTAAAACCACCTTTCTCTTCAGTTGCAGCTTTAGTTTTTTTGGAGGGTATGTCCACCAGCTCTGGGCATAGAAACTAATCTCACAAATTACCCAAATGATCTCCTCTGCGAAACAAAACAGATCCCTGAGCTGTGGATCTCAGGTGCAAAAGTCGTCTTAGAGAAGTCGTCCCCACAGCACGACGCTGGAAACATGAACAGTATTCTTTCACCTCAAATAAATCATTTTGTACGCAGGTCAAAAAGTTCAATACAGAACTCTTTCCACCAGAACACTTCGAGCAACATGATTGCTGTGTCTCCAACTATGGTTGTGAAAAAACTGCAAATGGGACTTCTTGTGGCTCAACAGTAGCTTTCTTAAAGCCGCTCTTCCATAAAGGTGTGATTTGTGGAGTACATCTATAATAGTTCTGTCAGTAGAACATCCACCTGAGCTGTGGCTCTCAGGTGCAAAATAACTACAATTACCCTTGGCATCTTGGCTGCTTTGTCTGATTAATGTTTTCCTCTCACGATGTCTTGGCAGATTTGCAATTGTGCCAAACTTGTTCCGTCTTTCGATGATGGATTGAACTCATCTGAGGATGTTTAAAGCTCTGGATCTCATTTTACAGCCCAACTATGCTATAAAATGTTCCATATTTTATCTCTGGTTTGTCTGGTGTGATCAGCAGTGTTCACTAACAAGCATCTGAAACGTTCTGATCTCATCTGATGGATTCATGACGAGACTGATTGACAATATAGGGTGACTTTATTCCATGTGGCTACCACACTGTTTTACATTTTTGTTACAATATTAAAATGGAAAATACATACATATTTTTCTCATGCCAGAAGTATATTTTGTCATAAATAAATGAAGATACATACATTTCATTCTTGCAAAAAAAAAAAAATTGAAATATTTTCAAGATACGTATATTTTTAAGATACATATTTTATTTTGAAGACAGCTGCATTTATATTACCCCGTATATTAGGCTTTAATAGGCTGTGGCTTCAGGCCAAATTGAACTATCCTTGTTTTAGCCTCCCCAACCAGTGATAAAGGGATTTTGTTTCAGACCACTAGTAACAATTAATGTCTGGATGCAAGATAGATGCAGGGCAGAATCCTCTTTTCACAAACAGTGGGCACCCCTCAGCTCTGCTGGGTTGGAACTGATATTCTTGTGTATCAGCTGGTCGTTGTTTTGACCTCGGTGCCCAGCGCTCTGTCTTTGGACTGTGCACCAGTGATTCATCTTCACATGTTGCCCTTTGCTATTACTCCAGAAGAGGAACTGCATGCTGGGAGGATTAAAAAAAAAAAAAAAAAAAAACACACACACTTCTTTCTTGCAAAAGGAAAAAAATTTCCAGCCTGGCAGCCACTGGAAAACACACTGGTTTTGCCTCAGGACTCCCTGAATAGTAAGAATAATAAAAGTACACCTCATAGTCAAACATATGCAACATAGACAAGAAGACAGATGAATTCACTTTAAAATAACTTCATCACATGCACAACACTGAGCTGCCATTGATTCTTTTGGGAGGTTTATCTGAATGAAAAGCTAACTGGTGATAACAAGATTGTGTCAGTAAAATCAATGGATAGTGATTAACTTTCCCTCATTGCTTGCTTGCAGATGAATAATAGTTTTCTTTTCTTTGAATCTAGAGTCTTTTAAGTGAGAAACAATGCTTATCGCCAGAATGGATAGTTGTTAAAAAAAAAAAAAGAAAAAAAAGCTTTGTTTTGATCTTGATTTCTGGTAACTTTTCAGAGCCACTGAAGTCAAGCTTTGACATGAAAATGTTTTCTTTTCTCTCAGTCTTTTCTTGAATCTCAGGAAGCCTCTCTAGATGACGCATCTTCTTTATTCACTCACTCAACAGAAGAAAGCAAATCAGTTTGAATCTATTCTGCAGAATATATCTAGCTTTAATTGATCAGTTCAACATTTACAAATCCACTGTGATTTGATCAGCAGCAAATATGTGTAGGTATCTTTTATTTTGTTTGTCATTTTTTTATTTTTTTTTACTTCTAAACTTAATTCCATTAACTTAATTTCTTTCTTCCAGATATTTGCCATGCTTTAAATATGACTTTAATTCAATGAGTGACAACTCAAGCAGGTTTCTATCGATTATGCCGGCTTGATGAATCAATCATTCACCTCCTGCGGATGCATGGAGGGACATATCGAGTGAAAGTAAGGTAGCCTTTTTTTCCCCTCCGTCTCCCACTGAGCTTCTTCCCCACTGATCTCATCTAAGCCCCTCCGGAGTCATCCATTATCTGCTACTGTCTAGAGAAAATTGTCACGCAAAACGCATGCTGTGCTCCTAACGAAATCTTTGCCATTAGACAAATCAAAAGCTGCAGTAGAATTACAATATCTCCCATTTAGCTTAAAAACATAGTATGTATAAACTGCACTCCCCACAGAGTCACATGCGCTACGAGATTTTACCATTGTTGGGAGGTTATCAAGTTGCTGAAATAAAGTAGTTTCTGTGTCTGTTTTGAATACGTTGTTTTGTTGTTGTTTTTTGCTCTACTGCGCTCTCTGAGATGTTATAGTCATGATAAAAACCAAACAAAAATCGATAGATTAATTCATGTAAAACAAAATAGAAAGCAGAAATATTTTACAATTGATGGTAGGATGGAAAGAAAGGATGGATAGATGTGTGTTTGAAAGTGAAAATAAAGAGGGTCCATCTGAGAATATGGTCTGAGTTTATGGGGTCAGAGTTTGTAAGTTTCTTACTTCTTCCTACTCCTTTTCGAGTATGTTAAGATTACTGCAGTACAAACAGGTTTCTGTCCTCTGCTCATCTGCTTCATAGCTGCTCATCTAGCTATGAAAGATGAGCTATGAAAGCTCATCTTTCATAGCTTTTCATCTAGCTATGAAAGAGGCCTGAAATTATGAAGCAGGACAATAGTAAGGAAATCTCCTCTGACATCTTATACAGAATGTGTGTACACTGATGTTGCAAAATTCTCCCAACTCTCAGAAACTGTCGTCAATCTGAAATTTCTACACAACTGCGTGGTAAAAAATGAAAATACCCCAGCTTGCATGCGTCATGTATTTCTCTCCCTGCGCCTTGTTAAATCTGGTTGTAAACAACCCTAGCTTACTTTCAGGTATCCATGTCTGGAGACATCGAGTCCCTTTCTTAATATTTCAAGTTGCGCAGAGGACCTGACATGCTGTAGCGGCAGATGGTGCCTGTGCAGCATTTTTACCTGACTGAAAAAAGAAGAGAGAGAAGAAAACCACACCTAGAAATTTGTTCTGGGTAAGGAACACTTTTCCCGGAGAGCTCGTCAAGTTAATCAGTTGCAGCAGCCACTGACAAATGTCAGCTCCATTTAAAACAGACTCTCTCTCCTCAGATGGATGTGAAGCAGGGAACCAGGCTTTCTTTCAGACTTTGATCGATGAATCAAAATGAATAATGAATTGCAGGCAAACTTGAGCATACATCAGAGTGTGCCATAATTTAGTGTTCTCTGTGCACGTTTTACTAAAGGGAAAACAAATCCCACAGATTCTAGAAAAATATCTCATGAAGCATCTTCAGGTGCATGAGGCTATGTTTCTGTTTCTTACGATGTCAATACAAATGTATGCAGTCCCCAGAGAATATGCAAAAGAGCTTGGATTCCCCTTATTGTTTATTTTGAGTGGGAAGTGCTTGAATGCCGTTACCTGTCACATGGATTTGCTCTCACCAGGAGACTGAGCGGGAGTATTTTCTTTCCACGGATGGATCCTGAATCCTGCAGAGCTTTTCCAAAAGCAAGCAAAGAAAGAAAATGCAGATATTTTACTCATTTTTCCTCTCATTTCTTAAAACACCACACTGACTTTCAATGTTTTAACATTCGTTATTCAGAGTGGAGGTATATTTGCAGTATACAGCCAATATATCAGCCGTTAACATGTTTTGCTGTTAAAATGCGTTGTGTAGCCTCCACTTTCTGTTAAGTAATTAAACATGTTTTCTCTAAAGTGACATGTGAGTGTATATATATCTTTTGAATTATTTTATATTCTTTGTGACATAATTTTACTTTCATATTAGCAGAAAAAGATCAAAGTGACTGACGCTTCGTGAAATTGTTCTACAGTTTCTCGAAATGAGGTTAATGTAAAGAAACAGCTGCTTCGGTAAAGTGCATTCCCGCTGACTCAATCATAAACCTGCTATATCTGTTGCCTTCAAGAAGGTGTCAACTAGTTGCATTTAAATTGACTTGGTGACATTCTGCAGAAGTCCTTACATAGTAATTAGACTTAATCACTTCCCCTGATCAGTCAGAGCTTCAATGTTTAGCTGATTTATTCATGCATTATGTATCCAGCTTTACGTCATAGTTTCCACAAAATGTTTTAATCTGGTTTAATTGCATCTTGTTCTTTTAGTTAACTGGCCACCCACATTGTTATGCAACCAATTATGAAATCTACTTGTTTTAGAAAAACAAGTATTTTTTTATATTACTGATTCACAATTTTGAACTTTTGTAATTTACTCCAGGTTGCTTGTTGTTTTCTAAAGTTTTACTTTGTAATCAGGAAAAAAACGAACAAAACAAAAAGATAATTATGGCTAAACGCACAATACAAACTTCTGCCCATCTCCACTGGCCATTGGGCGAAACCTGGGGTATATATATACTGGATAGATCTCCAGTCTATCACAGAGCAATTTGGGAAAGACCAATTGACCTAATAGTCATATTTTTGGAGTGTGTGAGAAAGCTGGAGTACCTGGAGATAACCCACTCATGCTCTGGGAGTACATGCAAATTGATGGGGGATTTGAACCCAGGATCCACTTGCTGCAAAGAAGCATTCGTACAACTGTGCAATCCAGAAATGAATCATCTTAATAAAGCCAAGATAAATCTCTCAACATTCCTATCACAGGTCCAAAAGGTAATGAGGGACTTAAATGTAAAGCATAAAGAGTTACATTGACTTCCTCCTGATACGACTTCCTGTTACTGCCTTGTTGACGTGTCACGCATACTCACAGGTGAACTGTACCTTGATAAGTCAAGTCAGTATGAGGAAAAACTGGCAAGTTTACATGTTTAAACAGCTTTTACTTGCAAAGGCACTTGCTAGCTTTTTCTGGCTATAAAACCGAGTCAGAAAATCTCCAAATCCAAAGCTCCTGATGCAGGTTTTCTGTTCGCAGCCATCAGAATCTATCAAAGGGTTTCAGTGTAGGGAGAATAGAAAACCAGTAACAGGATCAAGTCTTGGCAACAGTGATAATCGTGGGGTGCAAATTAAGTCTTGTTTGTGTTGTTGGATACAACAGATGACCCAATAAACCTCAAGAAATGTAATCTAGTTCTGACAGAAGGAGTTTCAGAAAACACAGTGATACAGTTTGTTAAATACAGGTGTGCAAACCAGCTCAAAAATGGCCACATTATCACAGAACTGGACATGGAGGAATGGAAGAAGGTGAACTGGTCTGATGAATTCAGCTTTCTTTTGGGAGCATCTTCTTTGCTTACCTGTGAAATACATGACATCAAGGCTATCCTAGCAAAGTGTTCTGCACAGAAACATTGGGTCATGCCATCTATTTAAATGTCGCTTTCACCTGTATGCATCTAAGTAAACACTGCTGTACGTTGAATAGGTGTACATTTCCTATGAAATGTATACCTTTTCATAAGAAATCTATTACCTGATGGATGTGGCCTCTAATAGCACATAATGTGCTGCGACAAAAACCACAACTGATTCAGGAACGAATTAAGCTGCATATCATTTTGTTTGAGATGCTGACTTGGCCTTCAAACCCTCCTGGTCTCAATCCAATCAAACATTTGTAAGTTGTACTTGAAAAATAAGTTTGATACGTGGAGGCCCAACCTCACAGCTTATGTTAAAATGTTGCTGCTAGGTAACACAGCAAACCTTCAGAGTGTCTGGTGGACTTCATACTGTTACTCCCATGTGCTATGGGTTAGAAATGCTACCTTGTCGTTTGTTCTGAGCTATTTATGGATCAAATATATGTCAACGCATATCTGCAACCACAGAGGAAACGAAGAAAAGCTACAATTAAACTGTAATTACTAAATATCTACCAGTGTTTTTAAATCTTTTCAGAATTTGATAGAGTCGTTTAGACTCTGAGTGGGCCTGGTGTTTTTCTGAGCAAACAGATTATTAGTTCTATGCTGATGTATTGGTTATTCTGCTCTCATTTACAAGGCAATTAGAAGTCTGCACAAGCAATCATCACTCTATTTGCAGAGCAAGACATGCTTGAACAAATTATTGATAAACCGCATTGCAATAAAATGAAATTCCGAGAATACTGGACTATTACAGGAGAGGATTATTTTTTTTAGCAGTGCAGATTGCAGTCAGATGTGCTTTAACTATTAAAAGCCCAAGAAATTCAGAGCATCTTTGTTGTTGTCTGATCCGATAGCTGTTTGTTAAGATGTATTTAAATCTGAGCACTCGGCTTTAAATACTGAAATAATAATCCTTCAGTGAGGGAAATCTGCTCTCAACAGGGAAATTGAATCATAAATCATCACTGTGAAGTCAACCTTAAGCACAGCCGTGTGCTGTAAGAAGATGTTGTGCAACAGTTGTGCAACAGCAGACGCTGATGGTCAAACTCCGAAACATACACTTCATTAAGTTCATTGATTCAATGCACTCCCTTCTAGAAAAAGAACAAAAAAAGCCCATAATACTGATTAACATTAATTAAAATTGATTTGAATTAATCTTGCAGGACCAGGTTAATACATGAGAGCTCAGGTGAAAAGGCTGCCAAAAGCCTGCCTCTGCTAATTCATGTAGTAAACACAGTTCAGTTATATAATTACCACAAATAGAAGTAATATTTTTTATTTGAAATACTAATGCTAATAAACTTCAGTCAGTTACAGAACAGTTCATCTTATTTGGTATGGGCAACCACAAAACACTTTTAAACTTGTGTTATTTTGCATTTAGTTTTTTTTCTTAAGATTACTGAAGTGCATCACCGTCTTATGTTTTCTAGAGAGTTACCAGTTATTAATTTATGTCTTATTAGTCTTCTTTTCAGAGTAATAAGCTAAACTTTGATCATCATTGGCAAAATGTTCCCACGACACCAAACAAATGAACATCATTGACCCTGTATGATGTATTTATCTGTAAGAAATGCAGAGAGAGAGAAAGAGAGAGAGAGAGAGAGAGAGATCAGGCAAAAACTCAAAATCTAAACAACGCAAATTTGCCTCTGATTATTCAATTAAGAAAAGTTTGCCATAAATAAGTACAACATCAAGCTGAAAATCATTCGGTCATTCCTGTAACTTTTCCAGAAATCAACCCCCTTTCATTCCTATTCCCAAGTGGGCTGCAAGCTGCGACTTCAAAGCAATGAGCAACACGATGCATCTTCACGTCTTCTCAACTTGAACAAGAAGGATCCATCCTTAATACAGCTCTGAAATCTGGAGATGTGTAGAAACCGAGCCGAATTTTGTTTTGCATTTAGTAGAAGGCAGGCACATATGAGATTTTGTTCATTTGCAAAACTATGGTGTCTTAAAATTACTCATATTTCTAAATGTAATGTCTCTTACAACAGATCAGTTCACACATTTTGTTTCTTTCAGCTTTCTCTACTTTTATCGGGCCTTCGGCCCACCTGCTGCATCATTATGAAACCAAACGCCGCCCTCTCTCCCCTCTAGCTTGCTGCACACCTGTTTCCACTCTATTAATCAGCCCCCTCAGTATATTTACCCTCAAACAGCAGCTTGGAGCTGATTTTTGGCATGCTGTTCTTTTACACAAATCCAGAATTTAGCTTTACCCTCAGTCTTTTAACTCTCTCCTGTGTTCATAGATTAATGCCTTAATCACTTCTGAGTACTTTTTTTTTTTTTGAGTATTTCATTAAAATTTTCTGCTCTTACAACTGTGTTATGTTTTCAAGCCAGGATCTTTACATTGAACGCAGGTGCTTCCAAAATCTCTAGTTGTTTTTATGTCTGTATGGTTGCGCCCTCTTTTCTATTTTAAGGGTAAAGCTTCGTGTTCTTTGGACAACTTTTAGTATACTTAGTTTTTTATAGCATGTTCTAATTACCAGAGCAATGTGAAAGTCTACTAATTGTCAACTTGTGCACAGAAGGTAATGTATAACGTATACATAACATATTTAAAATGTTTTCTTCAAAGCAGTTGTGAACAATGTTTCCCACCAAGTAGTTACTGTGGGACACTGATTACATCCACACTGTATAGATTTCCTTTTATAAAGCGTAGTGGGAAAATTGTAAGACATCCACAGACTTAAATATGCCTGAGTGTGTTGCTTAATTGTACATTTTTATCCTATTGAGTTGCATTTTGCACCCATAAGACAAAATAAATTGTATGTCCCAGCGAAGAGGGGGGAAAAACATGGTTCTGGAAGTTGAGAGTTATCAATATCAATGGATCCTGTTGTTTTCCCCTCAGAGTCACAGCGGCAGGATTAAAAGTTGAATCAAGGGATGCAGTGGTGTATGGCCAACCATTACTTATGCTTTAGTGATTTGATTATCGTTGCTCTGGGTACCATGTTGTACCGCGCTGCTGTCGCAGGGAAATATCCAGTTAATAATTGCACCTGACAGCCAGTCCATATGTCTGTGTGCCGAGTTAGATGACCGGGCCGATGGTCTGCTTGCCTCACTTTGACTCTGACATCCGTACAGCCAACAACCCTGAGGCCTGGCACCAGCAAACAGCCTGCAACCATGTGTTTATTTACTTCTCTTCCAGAATGCACAATGGGGTTTTCTTACCATTTCAACCCTAAAGGGTGAAATAGCTTTAAAACGCATAAAAAGTTCTACATTTGGGAAGTCAAATAGGGATAAAAATACACACAAATTGATCATGTTACAGATCCCAAGTGTTAGGACTGCTATAACAGTGATGAGCACAATCTGACGGATAATAAAACAGGAGTCGGCAATGACGAGCGAAGCGCTGCCTTTAGCATCCAGACTGCGTCTGACTTATTTGTAAGCAAACTTAAGTGAGAAATAAATAGTTTATTGAAAACACATTTCCAAATAAACTTCCACGGTCAATAGATAAAATACAGAAAAAATTTGGTGACTTGATGTAAATTGAAATTCATGAATAGGTTCTAGAATTAAGAAATAATGTTGCTCATTTAGTTTATTAAGTCCCATCTCTCTTATACAGAGTCAGAATTTGTTTTAAATAAATAATACTATTTTGAATTGCGATTCATTTTATCACCTTTTAATGCCAGGAATGAACTGTGTGTTCACTGGCACTAAGGAAGCTGGTCAGGGCTCTCCTAAATGATTGTGAGTGCAACACTGCATAATTTAACACCTCTCTCAATACTATTTTGACTCCTTGCTGCGTTTGCTCTGGGTCTGACAGCCACAACACTGGCATGTTAATTATTCACTGATCTAAACACTGCTCAGATCAATAATTAACCAGAGAAACTGAGAAGAATCGCTAAAAGCGCTACAGACTGATGCACTATATAATGCATTAGCAGAGCCTTTAATGTGAAATGAGTCAAAAGATTGACTTTTGATCACAGGTTTTTACACATGCTGCAACACTTGGTTGAGTCTAAGAAAAAGGAAGTCAAGTTAGGTTGTTGTGCATGTCCATTTCAGTTGGACAGAACGGACACGTCAGCACTACTGCATAGCTCGAGCAAAATCAGTGAGTGATAAAGTTCAGAGATTGATGATGATGCAATGTACCGACTTTTATGTCTTGAGAATTTCAGAATTTAGTTGATCTAAATGTGAAGAATATTTAAAAAAGAAAGTAGCAATTGATGTATTTGCTGAGACGCTGTCATTTTGTTTCAGCGCATGTGCAAAGCAGACTGAATTCAGTGTTGGACCCAATGACGTGCATGTTGCAGGATTTAATTTGTTGATGTGTAAGTGCTTGACATCTATTTGTTGCCGACTCTTCTGTGCAAATAAGAGGCTGGTTGTTGCTGGAATGATTCAACCACACCGACACTCTGAAGCTACAGAAGTTGGAGAAATTGCTTTCATAGTGTCATGGATGACTACCTGCCTTTCTGACAACTAACATCAATATCTCAAGATGCATGTCAAGAACAATTTTCTAAAGCTCAAGCTTAATCAACATTTGCCATATAGTTTCATTTGGATTTTCTTGTCTTGGAGCTGTAGTGCAGAAAATTGGGGGCTGGCAGGGTGGTGGATGAAGAACAGAGCAAATTGACGGTGGGATAAAAATGGACAGCAAGATGAATGTAAACGGACTGTGGGCTGTACACAAACTAAACCATCTGAATTGGTAACCAGAGCCTCAGCAAAGTTAACCAGTCTAAGCCAACGGCAATATGATCCCAGTTGCTCCTTATGGAGCTGAATGCTGGCAGACCAACTTCAAACAGTGTAAGCTCTGGTAGAATCTCGGCCTCACACTGTTTGAACAAGCAACAAAGGAAGAAGTGAGTCTGGTTTTGGGTAACAACCAAGAATATGTGAATCTGAAACAAAATAAATAAATCAGTAACCAAGCCTGGGGTCTCAGCTCAGAAGGTTGGCATCCACATGGACAACCAAAGAAACTCTGGCTCGATCCGATCGAGGAGGATGTGCGAGTCGTCAACTAGTGACTCCCATAGTTGAAAGATAAAGTGATCAGCCTGCAAAGTCTGCAATATGCTATTATTGGTAAATGAAACACTTAACGGAAGTTTGTTAATCTGAAAAATATATGAGAAGTGTGTTAATCACAACAAAATAGGACACAGATTCTCTAAAACCTTAAAAAATGTAGACTATCATGAAACCAAAGGACTTAGTGTAAAAAACTTGACCCAAAAAGATATCATAAGTTGATCCTAGGTTGTGTCATATTAAACCTGTCAGCACAACTCGCCTCTCAGCTACACTTGTTGTCAACCATCTTGACTGGTGCGGAGCTCTTTGGGGGCCCATGCAACCAAACGTGTCACTTTACTTATACGTGTGAAAGCACTTTGACTCTACTGATCAGTATTACGGTGAAAATGGCAGAACCCAGAGGGGAGACTGAATACACTCCCAAATTGTGTCTGGGTACAGACAATAACACCTTGTGCTCAAAAACTGAGGAAGAAACAACAGTCTGTTTTTTGTTTTTTTTTGTTTTTTTTGGTTTTTTTAGAGTAGCTTTGCCATAACTAAATAAACCACATTTGTGGACGTATTAGCAACACAAAATCTACCACAGCTCAAAGAAAAGACATATTTTAAGCTTCTCAACATGATGTTTTCACAAAGTAATTTTTGTGAAGCCATTTTTGGTTTGTCTGCAGCAGAAACCGTCAAAACAAACAAAGACAAATTAAGGAACGGGTGTCCGACTGCTGTCAGCACCTGTAATTTCAGCAAATACTTTAACTGAAAACATATTTTGCTAAACTACTTTGACCACCAATTTCTTTTTTTGTAATTAATTTCTGTAATAACAGGTTGTCAGTGCACTTTTTATTATATAAAAACAATGCAAGTTTTCACTCACGCAAAACAAACAAACGCAGCTCTTGACATAAATAAAATCTTTCACTTTTTCTCCCATCTAAAACCCAATGTTGGAAACACAGGGCGTTTTTACTCTGAACAAAGAATGCTCCGAGAGACACTGTCAGCACTGTTCCCTCTAACACACTTATGATGTACTACTGGCAATTTTGAGTAATATTCTTGCTGTCTGGCACGGACGAACATGTTCTGCCTGAGAGAGGCCATTGTACCAGTCGTCTCCTCCTGCTGCGCTGCAGAAAATTACATCCAGCCAGAGCAGCCACAAAATCAAACTTTACCGTGAAGAATGCGTTCTCTCGGCACAGTGATATATGGGCGAGCTGGAGCTCCCTTCAGCTTTGATTTCAGAGGCATCAACGGGGCGTAGATGAAGACTGGAACTACATAAGGCTGTCAATATCTAATATGTGATATTTTTCAACTTTATTTAACAGAAACCCTTTTATGGGAAACTAATTCTCTATCTACAAGTTGAAAGCACATAGTTAGGATTTTTTCTAACTGAGGTTTTATCAGCAGTCATATAAACTGCTGTACTTCAGCTGAAGGAACGGATCAATATCGCAGCGTCAAGCAAACAGTCGGTCAAAGTGAAACCGACTGGAAAACAGAATAATGGTCCTACAAGAAAAGTTCATTCTTAGGGTTTTGGTGCACACTATGATTATTTGCACAGAACTAGAACAGGAAATTCAGGTGTCAAAGCAGTGACTTGGGGTCGGTGGGAGCATGCATTTCCACACAAAGGTTAAAAAAAAACAAACAACTGCAGTAGGTAACTTTTATAAACTTTTCAATATGTCAATGATTTCAATATTTTTTCTGAAAGTCATAAACAGACTTTTTTTTGTGTGCAAAAATAAGAAAGGACATTTGATTCCACACTTAACGGAGCCTGTGTGTCCTGTATCTCCTGGGTAGTAACTCTACGCCCCTCTCTTATCTTATCAGTGTTGAATTCAGCACAAAATCACACGACAGAAGTCACCTTGCTGCTATATGAGATGCAAACACCGCTCCTGAAAGCCCTGCCATCACAAAAGTAAGGAAATAACACTGGCCCATTATCAAAGATGTGAATAGTAATTGATATATTTCTGTTGTCTTTTGAAAGTGATAGCGCTAGAATATTGTTTAGGTTTGCATTAGAGTTTTAGCTTTTTTTTTTTTTTTACTCTACGTTGCCTGAACAAAGAGAGCAGACACTAAGAGCGACTTTTACTAACAAATGAATGAACTAAAGTTTTGTTTAAAAATTCACTCATGACCGAAGGGAAGAGGTAATGACTGGAAGGGCAATGGCCCTTGAGATGAATCAAAGACAAGCTAAATCACTGATGGGGTTAACACGAAGCTCTGCACCAAGGGATGCACAGCTCTACCACATGGGCCGATGACCAGGTAACGTGATTATTTTCTACATCGCCTTGAATGCTCTGCAGCCCAAAGACAGAACTGCAACCAAAAGGCAGGGTACACCCTGTACAGGTGGGCAAGGTGACACAGAAACACTTTGAATTCAGATATTCACACTTAAGGAAGATTTGGAAAGACCAAAAAAAATGTACAGTAATCTTAAGCTACTCGGAGGGAACCAATGCACGCACAGAGAGAACATGCAAATTCCAGGCAGAAAGACCTCAGGTCTAAATTCAAACTCAGAACCTTTTATTTCTGCAAAGCGACAGTGCTGACATGAAATATCACAAATTCCTGCAAACCCGCTGTTATTATGATGAGAACTGCCAATAAACCGCTGCTAAATTTAGAAAAAATTGAAGTTATAATTAATCATTTCTATTTGTCTGAAAATATGTTTAAGAAGTATTGACCATTTTAACAGCTGCTTGTTGAAAATTTGTGAAAATATCCACCATATTTTTATTATTGATTTGAAAAATGACCTAACAAAAGACAGGTCTTGTGTAATTGGTTCAAACAACATGAGATACTTTTGAAGTTCTTCTGACCATTACTGGATGCATCGAAAGCAAATAAACTGCAAACCACTGCTGTTTGTTTCCCAAATATTTTTACACATACCGATCCCTCTATATCAAAGAACTAAAGTGACTGATTTAGTTTTTTTTTTGTTTTTTTTACCATTTTCTGTTCAATAAATAACCACCAAAAGTGCATCTGACCACGTTCTCTCATCTTTTACCATCTTTATGAAATATTTACCTGTATTCTCACTGAAACTATGCTGTCGGCTCATCATTAAGTCTTTGCTGTAACAGAAAGAGAGTAAGGAGAGAAGAAAAAGGACGAGCAAACCATGATTGCATCTTTTATTGTTTTTTTTTTTTTTGTCCCCTCCACCTAATTAACCAAATACATCTCGCAGTCAGTTTTGCTCTATGGAAACTGAAAGCTGCTATTGATTGCTGCTCTTCAGATGAGTGAGGATCATTGACCAGCAAGGGGAGAAAGAGACGTCTTGCATTTTTTCGTTCTCTCTCTCCATAAAGCAAACAACGTCTCCGAGGTGGTATCAGGTGTGTCAGCTTTGTCTGTATTAACTAACACTTCATATTGACCAAGAGTGGGGGAGGCACTCCAAGATGACGAGGTTATTGATTACCCTTTCATGCTTTATTCATAGTAACTCCTCACGATTCCAAGAGTTACCCTGAGCTCTTAAGGCCGTGGTTTTGCTTCCCTCTCTTGCCGGGGCTTGAGAACGGCCTCTGTGTGCTATTAGAAGTCGCCCCTCACAATCTGCTGAGTCGATTTCCAAAGACAATGATGAATGCTTCGAAGGCCTCAACTGCTAATAGGAATAATTAAGAAAAAGCAAGGTGTCGCACAATAGTGCCCCAGGATTGATTTATGCTTTACAGGTGGGTTTCTGTGCTCGCATAACTCCCCATTCTCCTTCGACGTGCCGCTCTGAAGTAAGCTAACTTCCACTTAGTTGAATGAAATGATACAATCTGGAGTGACCAATAAGCACTGAAGGTGACTGGAAATTGTTCCCGACGGTGCAAGAACGAGGCAAAAGTGATAATCCATGCTTTAATGATGCCCCGACTCCTTAGGAAGTCAGAAGTGGGTTCTGTTTTGTTGTAATCTTTGTTTTTCCTCATTGTTGAGTTTGAAAAAAAAAGGAAACATATTCAACAGCTTTGTAGTGATGTTCATAAGGGATTTGATAAACCAGTCACTAATGCTCTTTAGATTTCATCTGACCAAATTTTTAACAGCGGTGCCCCTCAAAAGAAAGCAGATAACATGCAAGTCTTAATGAAAAAAACAAACACGAGGAAAACACATTATCTCAGGACTCCTAAGTTTTATCTTTCATGTCACAACCTGCTGCTTTTAATCAAGAACAGCTTCATCGCGTCAACAAAACAGCCTCTATTCACTCTGATTCTGCATTCATCCACAGATGTGTCTGTGAGGCGCACTGTGACCACTGCTTACAATCAAAGGCATTGATTAAATTGCAACTAGAAATGTTTTTGAATTGTGAAATTAATTCAGCACAGGGCTCCCATAGAACACACCTATTAGAGAGATTTTAGCTTAGTTTGGCAACCTGTAAAGTTCAAGTTGTATAAAAAAGGGGACGGTTAAAAAAAAAGGCCTTAATGAGGTGCATTCAGCATTTTTTACGCTTTCAGTGGAGAAAAACAAAACTGAGATGGAGAAAAGTACGGCATAAATGTATTTATTTATTTATTTATTTATGAAAAAGAACACTGCATGTAAAATTAATCTCTTGGATTTAGAGTTAAAATAATGTCAACCATCAAACAGAAGTATGAGTTAAATTCATGCAACAGGAACTGGTTTGTGTCTGTTCATTAGTTGCTACACAGTAAAATCTATACAAAGTAAAAAGCTGCATCTCTCCTTTCTTACATCCTCATATCAAAAATAGCATCCCGAAATTGGTTTTCTTGGAAGTGATCAAGACTTAGATGTCAGAAAATTATGTCAATTTAACAGGTTATTACACCGTCGGTGGCCACGATTACTATCAAAACATTTGCAATGACAGAAAATGAGTCTTTACATATCAAGTCCTTGAAATCTGACCCACTCTTCTGCTGAAGGTCATGATGCCGCAGCATCGTGATCTAAGTCTTTGAGTTGGTTCCTCCAAAACCTCCCTGTTGTTTTTGGTCAGAGGTGGACCTGCTAGGTTGACTTTGTTATAAAGTGTCAGAAAGCAAGGGGAAAAAATCAGGAAAAGTAGTGAAACTTCATCCAAGATACTGTTGGCATCACTTGCCTGACTTAAATTTAATGTTCATTATTCAACAACAGGAAAGAGGCTGGCCAGAAATTGCATCTATGGGAGGGTCAAAGGTCAAAACCACTGTGGAAATACGTTCAATGTGCAAGAATTAAAACAATTCAGCAAAGAAGAGCGGGCCTTATGTCATGTAAAACACTCTCTGTCGGTTATGAAAAACTTGTGATGAGAGTCGTTGCTCCCAAATTATTCCACTTGAGACAACTGAACCAGACCTGTTTAAATACTTTCTCTGATTGTCTTTGTCTGATGTTAAAATGGATAAGACAGTAAAACAGATTTTTTTTTAAATTAAATATATTTTATATGCAGCTCAGACATATAGCATGATATACACCTGTTCTCTATCTTACCATGACATTTTAAAATGTTTTTGTTGTGTTCATCAGCTTACTCATGTTTTTTTATGAAATGCTACATTGATGAGATGAATAACACTAACATTTTGATTGGTTCAGTACTGAGGCTTTAGAAACATTTGTTCAGTAAAATGAGGACAACCTGACAAAAATTGCACCAGTGAGAAACATTTGTAAGTATGAAATGAATGCACTTACATGTAGAATTTGCAAGAGTGGCACAAACAATAACAATAAAACAGCCGTAACGTAGAACACAGAAGTGTGTGTGTGTGGGGGGGGTAAGGGAAATCAGCTAAGGCTTCCTTTTAGCAGATTTGGCCTTAAACTGCCTCTTTTATTTCACGGGAAACTTCATAATGGAGCTCATACAGCAGCAGCAGTACACATAAAGCTGTTACTGCAAATGCACTTTGCAGGCAGATGACTATATGTTCACTCAGTCATACATTAGGTTGAGGAGAGAAAGTGTCACTTCAGTCACAGACATTTTTTTATTCATTTTTTTTTATGCAAACTGCTTGGATGACATTTTAGGACCACAATTAAAACAGCACATGGGGAATTGAGGCTTTTTATTTCTAGTTAAACTTTCTGAAAGTGCCCATTCTGGGAAAAAAAGGTTGTGAACATAATGAACTGAAAAATGTGAATAAAAATGAAAAATGGAACTAAGACAACACCGTTTGAATGGAAATGCCACCAAATAGAGTTTAAAAAAAAATTCTTTTTGAAGCCGAGGTTATTTCATTTGGCTGATTTCCATTTAGTGTGAGGAGATGAAATGTGCTTTTCTCCATACCCTGAAAATAGCCTGTTTGTCTGGCCTTAAATCACAGATTATTGTGTTTGGATTTTTTTTTTTTTCTTTTCAAAGCTAGTCCAGAGGGAGCCTTGATCATCCCTGCAGCTCCGTGTTGAACTGGCTTCTTCAGGAAGCTGTTTGATGTTTTCATTAACCTGCTGACCCTGCTTGTCTCCGAGCTGCAGGGTGGCTTCTAGACCCTGGCACTCCATGCCTGTCACACCTTGCATGCACCCAGGAGAGTTCAATCACATGCTCCTCATGTGGCCAACATGACTGGTGGGACATGCAACATTCTTTGATAAGAGTGAGCTCTAAGTCCAAAATCCATCTGTGCTCAGGGACAAGCTTAGTTAAAAGCTGCTGGTGTGTGACAGGTTGATTCATTTACACTGAAAAAAAAATAAAAAATAAAAAATCTGTGCATGTTTCAGAATGATAACTATTTTTCATTTGTTAGAGATCATGCATGTTTAATCCACATTCTGTATGATGTAAGAAAATATTTTATTCAATATTCAGTAAATAAAAAAAACATCACAACTAAGAAGATATTACTGCTTGGACTTATGTTTAAGGGATTTTTTTTTTTTTTTTTTTTCCAAATGATCTTTTCATTTGGTATTTGGAAATGCTTGAAATATTTTCTCCACAGGTCATATCAGTGAATTATGTTACGTCCTTTGGACAAAGCAAAACAAATGCTTTACTGCCATATTCTTCACGATGTTAAACATGCAATTATTGAACATCAATTCATTCATCAATAATCCTCAATCAACCAGTCCAACCAACTGCTGTTGAAATTGACCAAATTAGCAAATAATCTCACTCGTAATTTAGTCCCGATATGAATCCAGCCCATCGTTTGATGGCCTCGGAAGTTTGTTAGAGAACAATGAATAACAAACAGCATCTTGAAATGAAGAGTAAAAGAGCAGACAGTCGTGGAGATGATTAAAGCTAGCACACAAACTAAGGGAAACCTATCAAAATATGGGCATTCACATAAACTGACAGGCAAGCAGAGCAGCAATAAGAGGCAGAATCAAGAGATTTCAGAAAATAAGTTACAAAACGAAAAAATAATGCTGTGCAATTATTATGACATTGCTACTTACTAAATATATACACGTTATGCTCGTCTCTGTCGATTATCATTAGAAATTGCCATTAGAGGAAATTGTTCCTCCTAATAAAAATTCAAACTGCAAATATTTTTTTTAAAACATGTCTACAAAGAGTAAATTAATTTATCTTATCTTCTACTCACAACCAATAAATGTTAATGTTCTTAAGTAAATGTCTTTGCTAATGAACATTAATGCCCACATTTTTTTATTATTATTTTAAAACTTTAATTAGACTAATAAGTTAGAAATTGAAACAAATTTCCGGTTTTTACTTGCATGTAAAACAGTTTTCTAAATTCTACAGTGGTCTAGGTGGGTTTAGTAAATCCATCTGAGGCTCGGTGTGCTGCACAAAGATTTGAAAATCCAGTAAATGTGGCACCTATGGGAGATGAATCACCAATTCAAGAAGAAAGCGTCACAGATAAAATCAGATGAGAAGCTCAGAGAAAAACATCATAATTGCTTGTTAGACAGTAGATTTTCCATTTTGCACATCTCCAAAGTGCTGTGTTGAGATTGCATTTAGGTTTCACACTGACTCCATGAACAGCTGCCTCAAACAGCAGCGAGAATAAAAACCGGATGAATCCTAAATGGTTAGCTCACACTGATACAGTCACCATGAAAAAGACCCTTATATGGTAAATAGTAAACCTTTGCAAAATGGATGAAGAGCTGATGCACAGGTGTTGTTCCCCATGAATCACAAAAAGAGGCGGGTGAATTAAATGTTATCCTGATGAAAGGAGAAAGCAGGCAATAAATGGAAGAGGGTTTCATCATGTTTTTTCTTAAACACTGACTGCATTCTCATCAGCGGGTTGAATTGATTAAAATTTTTTTTTTCTTTGCTCATTTCAGTGAATTATTTACCCATTGCTTTGAATACATTTTCTTTGACTGAAAAAGCAAATGGCGTTAAGATGGAAAGTGAAGCCGGGGAATTGTATTACCAAAGTAAAGGCATGATCTGTTTTCTTTACCCGCTCCGTTAAGCTGTCAGATGGTGAAACTGTGAAACTGTCTGCATTCTGGAAAACCTGATATTACATTAGATCATGACATCTGTCTTTCCACTGCTGTACACATCCTCAACCCACAGCAGAAAACGATCACATCGCACAGCTAATAAACTCTGTGACTTATAAGCATAGACAACACCAAATCAGTAGTGAAGTAGGTTATCTTTTTTTTTTTTTTTTTACCTATTTTACTTGTTTCTAACAGTAGACTTGACAAGGAAGATCGATAGTCTGGTTGATAGTTAGCGTGCATTTTGCCAGTTTTTTTCTCCAACCTTAGAAATACAAAGGGAATTGTATGACGCAATTATCCACTTTAGGATGGTAAGGTTGATGCTGTCTCATGTGTTTTATCGGTATTTGCTCTACAAGAGAGAGAGTTCACATCCAAAACTTAATGTTGCTGCTAACAGAGTTCAAACAAAGCATCGTGGGATTGATGAGTAATGTAAATTATTTCAGTTCAGTTTATACGATCCCGCCACCACACGTCATTTCCATGCAAAAAAAGAGGAAAAAATCTAATTTACATTTGTATTTTATGATAGCATCCATGCTAACCTTACAGCAATCTCTCCTCTAGAGCAAGCATGTAGCAGCAATGGGAAGGAACGACTCCCTGCAGCAGAACCCGGTTCAGTGAGAGCAAGTTGCCGCACACAACCTGGGACTGAGAAAGCAAAACAGACACATATTCATACCTAAAGAAGTACGTCACAAGGAGCACTATTTAGGTCAAATAAAAAGTGAACAGGGTCAATGGCGAAATTGTGACTTCATTTTGTGGCTTCTTCTTGGAGAGGAAAACAGATTTGCACAATTTATGGAATGAAAAGCAGAGAACGTGTAATTAGTGGCTGCAGTAGTTTTGTAAATGCCACTGGCAATGACTGCCTGGGAAACAAAACTAAACACAGTCCCAACGTTGAGAGTTTTGAAGGCTAGAGAAAGGAAGAAAGAAAGAAACAAAGAAAGAAAGAAAGAAAGAAAGAAAGAAAGAAAGAAAGAAAGAAAGAAAGAAAGGAAGAAAGAAAGAAAGAAAGAAAGAAAGAAAGGAAGCACCAGCGCTTCTCCAATGTCTTATTTGACCTCTATATAATTTTGTCAATTGCATACATGCAGCTTTTGTTAATTTCTGTCTTAAGATCAACCAGAAAAAAACAGATCATAAACAAACCATAAATTCCGTATCACCCACATCTCTGCTGCTGATACAAACACCATTTCACATTCAGAAAAAACTACAGATGAAGGTCTTACATCTAACAGTTTGTCATTGTTACGTGAAATCAAGAAGACCAAGCGTTTTTACGCTTTTGGAACGAGAGGAAAGGTTTGCATTCCAAGCTGTCATTGATTCACATCCATTTTCTCATCAGACATCTTAAGCGCTGCTTAATACCACAGTGATTATCTCAGATTTTTTGCTCTTTGTATTTTTTTTTCTTTTGTTTAGATAGTGGAGCTAATTAAAAACACTTTGAAGATATGTAGTACTATAAATATTAACTTAAGTGTAATAAAAGAAAATATTAATTTTGTTTTAGATAAAAGAGCATAATCACACAGTCTGGTATGTTTTCAATTTTTCTTCCCCCTGACTTACAGAACTCGTCAGCAAGGCATTTTCCTACCAACACAGTCATCCACCGTTTTAATAAGGACAAAAACCGTTTTAGCTGGCTCAGAAGTGACAACTTTATAAAAGGCTATTTCCTAGAGGCTAACCCACAGAGGAGCCATCGCGCTGTTTTCTGCAGCCATGAGAACAATTTAAATTAGACAATTTAATTCGGTTGTTCACAAGAGAACGGGGCCAAACAGAACCCGAGAATGTAAATGGGTTAAACAGAAATCAGCAGCTTTTCGTCAACTTGACAAGCAGTTCATTTGTAAGTATGTCAAGACTGGCCAAGTCTTCCAAGAAATTATGAAGGCGATGTTACTGTACTTTGTCAAGTGTCAATTAACATAAAGACAATGCAGAGAAAAGAAGAAGAGCCAGCAGAGCCTCGGATGACTCACTGTCACTACACAGCTCTCTTCCAGACACAGTGGAGAGGTTTTCTAATTGCTTTATTCTGGGTTCAAGAGGACTCTTCAGTCTGGGATGCTAATGTCAGTGTAAATGAAGTGAAAAAAAAAATGCAATGTTCACTTTTCTTTTTGATTTGACAATTTCAGTACTACTAAGAATGATAGCAACGGCTCAAAGCCTGCTTTTCTAAAAATTAGATGAAAGTTTTCCTTCACCGCGCGGCTCTTTTTGAAACAGTTTCTCTACAGAAAACGCTTAGACAGCCAGCTGTGTTTCCTGCGCCGGACTTTTTCTGTTATCTCAAGAAACAACGAACGCAAACTGTGAGGCTCTCCTGCTGGTGACGTCGCCTACAGGTGGAGCAATAAGAAGAGACAACCTTTAGGAAATGATGTTATCAGTGAAAAAAGTCATATGAAAAAAAAAAGAATACACAGATGTGGATGTTTCAATAGTAAAGCAGTAAAAAGTAAAATAGTAAAGTACTATTTTAAAATTCAAAATTGGCAATTTCTGGTGGCAAAGAAAAAAAGGTGAAAGAAGACTGTAAGAGATCTAGAAAGGTTTGAAAATAAATTGAAATCAACCGTTCCAGGGTAAATGTCAAGTGGAAAATGAATTCATCTCAACATGCCCAATATCTGGTGATCCAAACACGTTCATGCTCAAAGCAGATCCCAACATGCTAAACATGTCTGGAAAATCCTAAAGTATCATCACTGGACGTACAGCAAATCTTTATTGTTGATGGTGAAAGTTATGTCTATACAGATACTGCACAAAGTTAACTATTACAGGAGCTGTAAAAGGAGAAAACATGTTGCCAAGGGAAATATTAAGAAATCTGAAAAAAAAACAAAGATAAAATTATTAGATTTTGAAAACATATTTCTTGTTGGGTTTTGCTCAGGTCGGGTCTTTTTCTCCCTCTCAAGTTGCAAACCTTTTAAATGTGCTTGTAAGGAACGAACACAGAGGAAAGCACACATTTTCACATTTGAACGCTGTGAATCACAGGCTCTCTGTTTCCAGCATATCACTTGCTCCTTCTTCTTGTTTGTGCTTCTTTCTGTGCCACTTTTGTGTTTTTATTATTCAGATGCTGCCACATTTCAAAGTTTTTCTTTTCTTTTTTTTTGTTTGGAGTTTGAGTTTGCACTGCTTAATTCTTCTCTGCAGACTCAGACAGAAATGAATTCTTGCTTTGAAAGATTTGGCCCATGTAATTTACAGAGCTGCTATTATGTTGACTTTTAAGTCAGTTTATAGATAAAATATACATCTCTCTTTTACAAGGGGCAAACAAAATGACATGTTGCACCAAAGAGTCTTGGTGGGCTGGCTGTCTTAACAACAAGAAGATAACATGTGAGGAAAAGGCTCTGCTGCTTTTTGATTGATCTGTTATTTCCCCCTCTCGTTGGTCTTTTTTATTTGACAGTAGTCATTTCTGCCCAAACGGGACAATCAAACCACTTGATTATATCTGTCTGTGCTGAGAAGAGCTGTCAGTATAAATAACTTATTACAGACGTATAAAACAAAGTTGTTTTTGCTGGTCTGCTCTGCTCTTTTTTTCCCCATTTCTTTGCCCAAAACAATTAAATTTGGAACAAAAAATAAACTGTGTCAAACCAAATTATGTAATTTGTTAAAGTTGGAGAATAGCAACAAAGAGATTGTTTTTCCACCCTGGATGCTAAAATGATATCATTTTATGCTGTTAATGAATGGGTTCATTAGAGGAAGATGGAAATATGTTGTCAGACATTCCCCCCTGATTTCTGGCCCACTGAACCATCGTCCCAGTGTTTCATCTCATTAACATAATAAAAATAAATAACATTAACAAGATTCAGCAGTGAACGTCCACAGCTGCTCTGAGTAAAAGGCGTCCACACTCCTTGGCCCCGAGGCACGAGCAGGAATTAGGTTCCAGTCGCTGCAATACGTCATCCAGCAAATCGAACAGAGCAACAATTTAGGTTATTTGTCTCCTGACGCAGCTAAGAAGGGCTTCTCATATATAGATAGGTACACAGGAAAATAATGTTTTCCCAGCGAAGTCATTGCAGTTTCTCTTTTTATAATTGCAGCTAAGGTTAAACATGAACCAAGATTTTGAGCTTTGTTTGGGGGATTTGAGTTGCCGTTAGGAAAATTGGGCTACAAAGCGGTACTTTTCGTTTCCCACATCCTCGTTTAGAATACAAAAGTAAAATGCAATCAGTACCTCTACCTGTGACAAATTAGTTTTTGAGCCAAAGAGCTCCGAGACACAGTTACAAATATTTGCAACAAACAAAGAAAGTAATTTAGGTCTAATTCTTAAAGGAACCATTTAAAAATGGATTATTTTTTGTTCATATAGTTCAGCATCTAAACATTCTGAATAAAACATGAAATGTTTCTCATTCATCTTTTTATTAACGTTTGTCTCTATTTGTATTCGTCATGACATCCTGAATATTGATTATCTAATCACAGTATTTCCAGCCTTTTCCAGCTCATAGACTTCCGTTTCTTCCTCCTCCAATAAAATGTAGCTGAAGGTGGGAAAGCTTTACAGAAGCAGTTCTCTTTCGCACGCTTTTATGCTTTTGTTTCATGAACGCAAACTCGGCATAAAATTTGACAGAAAATGTACAGTACTAGAAGCCTGGCGTTTCTTTCTGATAAAAATCCATATTTTATTTCAACTTGTTAGCTGACAAAATGTTCACACGTAACGTAATGAGAAGTCTGTGCTGTAATTTCAGCAACACTGACCTACAGCGATTAAAGATCAAAGTTAAAAGTGATTTAATGGATTGTGTGCCTTCAATTATCTGTAACATTTAGAGTGAAGAAGAAGAAGAAGGTGTTATAGCTGAGTTTAAAGTGAGTGGTCAGGTGTGTACATCTTTATTAATAACCGGTCTCCACAGAAAAAAAAAAATGTGTGTGTGCAAGAACCTGAACTGTCCACACACACACACACAAATCCATAGCAGTTGCCAAGCTTTTACCTTTTAAGGAAAATTTCACCTCTCTTTTCTGTTATTTGCTATAGCTATTCTCAGTTCAAGTTTATCGTGTAAAACAAAACTGTACAAATAGGTCAATCTACTAATGAACACGTCTTTGCACAACACCAAAGATGGCTGACAGTACTGTAAGCATTGAGGTGAAAAGACTTTGTGCAAAAGTTGATTGTTTTTAAATGTATTTCCACATGTGCAACATTAGTTTTTTGGAGAATCTGCATACAAAGCCAAAGTCATTGTTTGACCAAACGCCTAAAATGTAAAGTCTGTTCTAGAAAACCTAAAACTAGACGTGTCCGGTTCAAAAATACTCTTTGTTCTGGACACCAGTCCAAGTTATTTTATATGAGGCATACAGTAATAAGTCCCAGTCCTATTGGACTATCATCTAGAAATTTTACCTTGAGAAAAACAAATATTATTTTTCTAACAAGAGTTCTTGCAACCTACAGTGTTGCTCCAACATTACTGACTCAACAAAATACTGGTCTACCCCACACTGATATTTAGTTTTTTAAAAGCTTAATGAGTTAGAGCAACACTTACAGTGGACACCAAAATACTGCTTTGCGTTCTGCATGAAGTTAAGTCTTCAGACAAAATAAAGTTACAGACGGCGCATGTACTGAGAGCTTAGTTGAGTTAGTGACTTTGTTACAAATTCATTAAAATCATTCTTCTGGATTTTTATTAGAGATCAAACCTAAATATCCTAGATTGGAAAAAATAATTATCCTTTATCGGGGACATATATATATATATATATATATATATATATATATATAAAGAAGATTTTTGATAATATACTGTAATAATGATCATTTACTGCATAGAACAACATTACAACATTAAATACTTTGCAGTTATCAGAAACAGCATACTCCGACCAAGGGATGTGCAACTGAGTAGGATAGCCAAAACATTAAATTAATTAGCCAGGAAAAAAAATGAAACCCATTGCTAACATTAGGTGTTGCTAACATCAACACCTAATGATGTTGATCACATCAAGATGAGCTTTGATTGTAGCAGAATTAACAAGCTGCACCAGTTCATAACACTTAGATTTTTACAAATGAACCGTCATACAAACCATTATCGGTGAACTTTGACTGATATTATCTGTGATTGATGGATGTTTAGAGCGAGGGAGGTCCTGCTTTGCCAGATCCAACAGATAGAAAGGGAAGTTTCTCTCTTTCAGATGCTCCCTGTGCTGTCAGGATTATTTATGAGCATAAATACTGCTTCCTCTGCCTAGTAATTACTTTAAGAGTGCACTTCAATTAGAGTAGCTAATTAGTGTTTATCGTGTTTATGTTTTCCCATACCCTCTCTGTTCCCTCTCTCTCTTTCAAGGTTGCCGTCTTCTCTGTCTGTGGGCATGCCTTTCCTTTTATCTTCTGCATCGGCTGCTAAAATCTCTGCCCGTGCCAATTCATTGCATTGTTTAATTTATTGATACGGAGCAATTCAAATCTTAAATAACTCTGCTTTGAAGACATATTGGCTTCAGTTCTCTTCGACATGCCGGAAATCTATGTTACGTCTCAAACCAAAGGAAAAGAAAACGGAGAGAATTTGGCCATTATGCAAGGCTTTGCGGTCACTTTGCCATTTTTATTCCGATGGCATCATGTAGACTTTCAAAGTAAAAGTTTCAATGAGACACGGTGAAATGAGAGAGAATATGTTTGAGCCTGGGATCTGTGTGTATCCCATTTCTCATCAACTTTCATAAATGTGGTTTAGATATTAGATACATGTTTTAGTGTTTGACCTTTAAACCATTAAACCTAGATAGAAACAACAAAATTAGACATTATACACATATAAAATATACAGAAGCTCCAGACCTTGACATCGGCGTCCTGAATTCGACTCCCATCCTCAGTAACTTTGCTGGATTTCTCTCCCCGCGTCTCTCTGAACCCTTCCTGTTGGATCACTATCTGATAAAGGTCACTAGTGCCTAGAAAATCCTTTTACTAATATATAAAACACGAACAAACAATAAAGTGCATAAATTGTGACAATAATAATAAAAGAAAACAGTAAGATTGTTACATTATACTTTTAAGTTAACTTGCCAAATAAATTTTAAAAGTGTTACACTACTTAAAATCTGAATGTATCTCGGATTATATCATTAAATCAACAACATCCTCATTCTCAATAAATAAATAAATGTTCAAATTCTAGAACGATGATCATCATTAAATTCAAGTATTTAATTTTAGCTTGCTTAGTTTGTTGGGTCTCTTTGCCTTGTCCAGCTTTGTCATCATGTCAATCCTCCGTGGAATATTGCCTGTCAATCACTGCTGTCAATCACAGACGCTATTAGCAACATTAAATAAGTTTGAATTAGCCGTGAAGATGGGGCAACAAAAGTAAACATAAACATAAATGTGTCTCTGAAAAGGTGAGCGATAATAAAGAGAGAAAGTCCTCCAGAAAAGTGAAGTACATGTAAAAGCTTTAGACCTATTTGGTGTTTCCTCCTTTAGTTTTATAGGCCAGTTTAGGCCAACAAAATGTTTATTTATAGACAGTTTAACAAAAAAAGAAGATACACTTAAATATTGAGTTCTACCCAGGAGACATTGGTGCATTTAGGAAACAGAAAAAAAAAAAAAATCACAATGCATTCTTTGAAAGTTTCTAAGAGAGTCTTGCATTTTGCTTTATGAGCCAATAGTCTGGAGCAGAAGAACCTCACTTTGCGGACAGTATTTCTTGTTTTCAACTAAAGATTTTGTGGACCTAAACTGCTGTGGTTCAATAAACTCTAAAACAACATTACATGTTTTCTACTTTGCTGCCATGTTCACATTTATTTTGTCGTCGGTGAACTGATGTCGCTGCCATTATTAAACTACAACCGATCTAAATCACTCACCTGTGTCACTTTCCTCCAATCAGCGCGTACTGTTTAGCTGGGTGATAAATTAGTTTTGATTGCATGAATGAAGCAGAGTTCATCATCTGTAAATGCTGTAATGCGGGCAGCTGAACAAGTGGCTCAATCAAGCATGCAAACTCCAGCCCCAAATCAAAGTGGCATTGTGCATCATTTTGAAGGGAGTTTCCCCCCGAAATGTCCCACGAAACTACTAAAATAAAAAAAAGTTTTCAATTCACAAGAAATGTATTAAAAAATACAGAGAAATACTTCTCTTTTCCTGGTCTTCATGTGTTTGTACTCGCAGCATGTTTGCTGTCTGACAGATGGGATCTGTCCCTTCTGTGAATGCATAAAATTGAAAGGAAGCTTTATTTTTCTGACCATGAACATGAATTTATACAAATAAAGTGCTCATATTTTTACCAATGAGCAGATAAAATGCTCAGTGCTCATTGGTAAAAAAAATAAATGAGTGCATTTATTTGTACTCTTCTTTGTTTCTTGTTTTTGTTTTGTTTTCTATTCAGGCTTGTCTGTTTATCCTGTGTGCTGAATGGGTGCCTGAAAGACATTGGATTTGAGGTAATATTAATTAATAAATAGTGGCCACAGGGAAACATTGGAAGGCATTAAAAATTAGAGGTCACGTTTGTTTAAGTTACAAGTTCACCATGAAACTGGGCCTTGAAGATTGCGGTATGTCTGTGCATGAGCTTTTATTTTTATTTCAGGTTTTTTTTAAGTGTCTTTGTGCTTTTTGCACTTAAGTCTCTAGATGAGAGACTTGGTGCACCTTTGACAGACTGTTGGTCCATCACAGGCCTTGCAAATCAGAGTCTTCTGAGAAAAAAAAGAAAAAAATGAAACTACATAAATATCAGAGCAGTGTAGTTGTTGTTGTTTTCAACGCAATAACTGACTAAAGTGAAGAACAACAGTGGTTGAAGAGAATATTTTAATCCTTTGGTTTGCTGGGTTAGCTTTGATGGAGATGCGACTTGGTTGAACTTCATCTGCAAAGCAAAAAATAAATAAATAAATAAATAAATAAAAAAGACTAAGACGATCACAACAGGGAATATTCTTTGGTACATCTTTATAAGAACAAAATGTATAATTATCTCTCGAACATCACTTGGTAACAGCATGGAGGGAAAAAACAACTTTGAACCAGAAATAACCTTCAACATAAGCCGTGAGGGTGGTCATGCATTTTGAGCATTTGGGTTAAGATGAGAGCCGGGCAAAAAAAAAAAAAAAGAATCCTGCTGATGAGCCATAAACAAAGAAAATCATTTTGTATTGCTGATAAAAGTAAAACTGAAGTGTAATTTGGCATATTTTATTCAATCATGCTTGGAAAAAACAAAAAAGCTTTTTCCGTTCCTGAGCAGCTGAATTGATTTGTGCATAGATTGGTACCGGGATAACAAAATAGACTCATTTATTATGTGTGGTCTCTCAGACAAGAGACAAAACAAAGCTGGTTGAACGGCACTGTTGCAACAGCATTCCAGTTTGTTTCTGACATCCCCCCTGTGGCAAGAGAGGCAGGAAGCATTTGTTCTTAGAGCCAGAGGAGGTGCACACCACTGTGTTAAGTTATTTAGTTTCTCTCACTGATTGTCTACAAATCCGTGAACACAACCAATTTTTAAGTACAAGCACACGCTCCGCCAGAAAAGAGACTAAAGGAAGTAAAATATTTATGGACATTATTGAACATGGAGCAGACCTCCCCTATCTTCACCATTCAATAATGTATTATCCTCATTATATGACTCTGTTATAGGAGGGGGGTCAGTTCAGTAAACAGGGGTTGCTGTTTCATCTGGACGTCCCTTCCTTGCCCTTTGTACAATAATTGTTTGTTCTAGCTGACTGAGCCAGTGTATCTCCCACCGATAACACTAAACACAATTTCCCCCAGGAGCGAACTTTACCGAGGAAAAACCTGTGCAGTCCATTTCCAAGTAAGCAGCAAATTAAAGAGGAGAGAAACGGGACCCTCCGGACTGAGCATGGTGGGTTAAACTTGTTGGATTCTTAAGTGTGTGGTTTTTCTCTGTCCCCGACTGAAACGTCAAGGTTATACTTTGAAACATGATCGGTTTTAACCGTCTAAACTTGTAGAAAACTCTGCAGTCAAAACTGACTGCATATGATTTATGCATGATCTGAAAGTCATTTACAACAGAGCCGTTATAATTACATGTTTGCTTTCTGTTGTGTTGCACACAAACTCATGAGAGTTGACCTTTCACCCAAATTAACTGCTGTCATCCAGATTACCTAAAAAGTTTTTGGTTTTGACCTTTAATGTCTAGTCACAACAATTTTTTTTCCTCATTCAAATAGTGTTCATAAATATACGCACGTGTTAAACAGATATTGTCTACATGTCTGTCAATATGTGTGAAATTTTTTTTTTTTTTTTTTTTCCCCCCTACATTGAACAATTATTCCTGGTGAATCATTTATTATTCTAGAAAGCTTTAAAACAATCAATGACTAAGTAACTTTAACAACTGTATTTGACTCTGAAATGTAAAAAAAAAAAAAAAAAAAGTAACTTAAAGATAATCACAACATGCCAAAAATCTACTTCCGTTCTGAATGCAAAGAATAGAAATATCGAGAAATCTTTTGGGGAGACGTGGAGACCGGACTGGTGAAAACTGAATCCCAGAATGCACTGCATTAACCCATTTTCATGACGTGCTCCTTTGGTAGGAGGTGTTCCCCATCAGCAGCTGCTGCATTGGTGAGACATGTCCATGAACGTCTTGATCTCTCTGGCTGAGTAAAAGTCTACATCTTCGAAGAAGAATCTTGGATCCAAAATGAAATACGGCCAGCTGTCTCTGCAACCGGTGACCCGTACCACGGCCAAAAAAGGAGACTAGCTGCCTGAAATTGGCTGTCTTAGCTCCCGGAGAAAGAATCTCAATTGATTCTCCCTAGAAGAAACGTTTTCTTTTTTTCTCCACTCCCTGAGAAGTCGGCAGTGAAGCGACGGCTCTGCATGCATTCAGTGTGCCGGTCCGAGCAGACGCCAACTCCAGCTGCTAGATCAAGAGTTGCCACCACACACCTCTGACCGCCAGGCGCGCTGAACTCCACATGCTCCACTGTTTATTAGAATATTGGTCATTCAGAACTCAATTCAGTTCATTACTGTGTTGGCTGATTAATAAAACATTAAGAATCAATTGTCCATTAATGTGCAGCACCGCCTTCTTCTCTGCGTTATGGACTGGTTGCTTCAACATCCAGCTTGGACTCACTCCCAATTCCTCACAACACACATTAGTTCCTGTAAAACACATATTCTAACCGAACTGTGATTTTTATTTGAGTTTTTAAGCTTTCCTCTTATATTTATTCCTTAATTTTTTCTTTTTCTTATTATTCTTTTATCATTCTTTATTATTTTAGTTGACCATTACTGGCTAATTAATTGTTTTAGACTTATGTTGCTATATTAAGACAAACAAACTTTACTATTATTCAACATAGCACATTGATGCTGCAATAGGCTTTGCATAGATTTTCTGAGTATAAGGTTATTCAGACGCAGGGCATTGAAAGTGTGTAAGTGCAATTATATGCAGAAATGTCTAAGAGGTTTGACGGTAGGTGGTCTGCCCTGACTGGGAAGTAATGCTAAAGCACCTACGTAATTGAAATATCCCTGTTGTGTAGAGATGTCCATGAAGAGAAATGACAAATCAATAATGTTTGCTATTAAGTTGCTTTTTCCCCCACTTCTCCGTTCTCTGAAGTTGGATGGGGGCTGATGGGTAAGTTGGGGGAAAAAATTGCTCCCTGTCAGGTGTGTTTGCATCTTGCGGGGTTCAATTTATCTGCAGTCTAAGAGGGAAAAAAAGAGAAAACAAAGAAATTGCTGCCTCCCTGTTGCCTTGAGCTCGGAGAAATAAACCGTCAATATTTGCTCCTGGGGACCCGCAGGAGGACGTGCACATAAATCACCCAGCATGCACCTGTCCAAAGAGCCAGCCACAGAGTCCTGTGTCATCGCGTTTAAGATCACGCCGCTGCGGAGCCTCCCCTTCATCTCTGAATCAATGTGCCAGGGGCCACTCGGAGCTGCAGTGGCACTCCCGGCAAAAGGGGGCCGAGGTTGAAAATTACTTTTTCATCGCTTCCTGTTGTGCTCCCGCTGCAGCCTGTTTTCATGCACATTGCTGCTGTTGTGAAGACCAGGGAGCTCTGGCTTTGTGCATTAGTTTCACCCCTCTCAGGTCTTACTTGAATTTCCCCGATGGCATTTCTTATGTAGCCTAAAATGGCATGCAGAAGTCTGGCCGTGATAGTGGCCACGGCTGCTAATGGCGGTTTAATGCTCGCCATACATCCAGTGGGGAAAACAAGTCTGGAAACACAATTGGCTTGGCCATTTCTGATGCCCTTTCCTGAGACAAATAAGACCTGTCCCCGAGAACAACGGGAGCCTTGGATCATATTCTTTGTCACTCGGGAGTCAGTGTGCCTGGAAGAGCCTGGGGCTGCTGTCATTAGGAGGAAATGGGCCTAAGTACACTGCTCTTCGAGAATGATAGGTTTCCACTGACCCGAACAATCATCCTGAGACAACAGGGGGTTTAGATACAATCCCTCATAAAAATACGTACACTCTGTGAGTTCTAATTATTTGTGCTTAAAACACAGCAATATAAGTTTGTCCAGGAGTTTTACCGGGCAAGTATTTAAGTATTTAAACCAAAGTTGAGCCAGACAAAACATATTTTCTTTATACCCCAAACTGACTTAAAATGACTTGAAACAAAAGTCTGGGTTATCATTTAGTAACACTCCCTTTGGCAACGATAATTACTTGCAATACTCACTGTTTTTAAATTAAACTTTTCTCCAATTTTAGGTAACTTTAACAAAAAGTCTGTATATTTCATCAGATAAGGAGATGCCGGGATCCTCAGTGGTCAAAGAAAGTAAAGCAAAAATAAAAGCTCTAGTAACCACAACAGACTGGAAACTAAAACCCCATTTCACAATATTGCCCATCTGCCTAGCATCTTAATGGTGTTAGAAATTCAGACATTTATTTGGCCTCGAGCTCATCCAGAACACTAATATTGATTAGCTCTTCAGCAATGCACAACTTTAATCTCCAACTTTAACATCTTAAAACAAGAAAGAATTGGCAAGAGCAATATTTGGATGTCTTCACTGGGTCTGATCAGATCCAAAGCTACAGCTCCTACAGGCTGTTTTGGGTCTGTATCGACCAGATCTGGTTCAAGGTATGAATCCTGACATGATACACAAGGGAAGTTAACACATGGCGCGTACAGTCAAATCCCACACACAACCCCACGGTAGCTGTACTTAGTGACGATGTTCATAGTGTTTTTTTTGTTTGTTTGTTTTGGGTTTTTTTTTCATAAAATGGTGTCAGAATTCAAAGTTCTCCACAGTTTGTTGTGTGAAGGACAGCTGATCACTCAGAGTGTCCGTGTTGGCCTTTGTCCACAGCTGAGAACACCAACAATGGGGATGTGAGAATCAAAATTAAATCACAGAGCGATCGAAGAATGCGGCCTGGTATGATGTAGAATATTTATTTTAATCATCTTCATGGCCTGGTGCTTCTGCATTGTATGAAAATATGGTACCAGGATGCACTATATTAAGACAACAACCTACATAAGCCTTTCATGGAAAATGTTTCCCTGATGGCTGAGCCGACAATGATTTAGGGACGGTGTGAGGAGCCCAACAAACATTTTGAGATGTTAACTTTGCCTCTAATGTTTCAGGCTGACATGTGCTGGATAAACTTCAGTCCCATGGAGTCGCCGCCTCGTCTTGCAGGTTGCAGTTCCACATTTTCAGGGGACTCATGGAAGCTTTCTCTCAATTAGTGGAGATCGCCTTATGAACACGACTCAGTTGAAGTTATACAAGGTTGATTGTACTCAAGACATTAACCTAAAGACAAGAGAAGTCAGATTTGTTTTTAAAATGTCATTCTACTTCTTACTTTTCTTCCTCTTGCACTAAATCACCACAGGCTTACTTCATTTTGAACTCCTTTCTCTTTTGAAAAAAACCTAATTTTCCACCCTCTTACCACAAACAGGGGTACCCGACCTTTTGCATGCCTTCGTAATTAAAGACCATCTCACAGAGACATGCAGTGAAGCAGTGGAAAACATGCTAGTGCCAAGCATAAGTAATGCCTCTGAAACCACTGTTAGGTCTCTCAGTCTAATTGTTTTATCAGTGGGAAATTCATCGGAGTGGAAAACAGACAGAAGGTTGGCGGCGGAAAAAAAGCAGAATCATATTGGACCATGTCTGCCTCCTTCGTTTTTTTTTTTGTCTGCCAGTCTGTCTATCTGTGCTCTCACGCAGACACACACACACACACACACACACACACAACCCTCATGTGTTTCGTGAATGCTTTGAGGGATCCTGGCAATCTGTTCAATCATTCCCCTTTGCAGGTCTTTATACGGCTCTCTGAGGCCTAATTATCGGTGACAGAAGACTTTACCCAGTTGAACAAATGACAGGGTATAAAGAACAGGTCTTTCCATCTCCGCAGGAATGGGGAAGTTTTTAATGTGAAACCCTCTCGTAGTTTGCAGCTAATGCTCAACAGTTACTAATCATTCTCAGACTTAAAATTACAAAGCTGCTAAAGAAAGAGATAATAAATTTCAGCCGTAACGTCCAGTGAATCGCTTTTAATTTTAGATGACATTTACAAGAAAATCAATCTCTTTAATGGCATATATTTCATCATCCTGGAGTGTAGTTACATAGATCAGTATGGAGGGGCCAATGGAAATACATCATCACATTGTGGAATGTATCTTCAGGACTATAGAGATTGTTTTCTCTACAGTAATATAAGATAGCATTGATTGGCATCCTGTCACACCTCACAGTATTTATTTTAGCCTGAACAGTGAAAGACACCTTTTTTTTTCTTTTTACTTTGTTTGCATTTATTGTGCGCGTCGATTCATTCCGGTCTATCTGGTCGTGGTTGTCTCCATATTTCAGACTGAGGAGGTTTTGCTTAAGAAACAAGCACCAATTTCAGTTCAGCATGAATCACATTGAGAAAACGGTGACTTTGCCCCTTTAAGATTTTCTTTGGAAAGTCCACCTGTCACAAACAGCAGCTTAAAAAACAAAAGAGGCAGGAATGATGAATGATTCATTGAAACCCAAATATTTATCAAATTAGAGATCGGAACGAGACTGAAGGGACCTCGGACGAGACGGGAGCCGATCGAAGGCTGTTTTACAAACCTTGTTCTGTTGAGTTTCCCCCCCGCCCCACACTGTAAGACTCTGATGTCGAATCTAATTTATTCACTTGGTGTGGCATGTGCAGCACTGCTGAATTAGAAAGACTGGAAGCTGTGAATTACATTTATCAGTTGAAGGAGTCAACGACATGCTAGGCTGGATGATATGAAAGCTTGACTTGAACAGTAAAAGAGGAAATACAAGGTTAATCTAAAAGCAGTGGGAGGCGTACGCTCCAGTAAGTGACAGAGCGAGGGGAAGGAGCGGTGGAGAAACTGATACTCCATGCAACGCGATAGCTTTCTGCAGAGATATTAATAAAGCCTGGGACGAGTATTGTCACTCTTGATGTCGGATGTTTCTCCTCACATAATTGATGCAAAACATTGTTAGTGAACTGAACTTAAATAGAATGGCAAATGTGACTTAATTTCAAACACTGATTATAAATGCACGACCACGTATGCCGCAACTCTTCCAGTTTTTTTTTTTTCTGTTTACGCTGAATCATGCCAACCTTTTTGTTTTTTTAGTTCAGTGATCGCACTGTTTACTCACCCGATGCAGAAGAAGTTTTCCTTTGTTAACCTGCTTGCAATAATTACTGTTATCAGCATTGTGGGTGTTTTTCTTTCAATTCATTTTTGCAAAAAATGTTTCCGCTGATTGACAAATACAGTGACTGGTTTAATGAAGGTTGTGAGGTGTGACGTTTGAGACATGTTTGCGTTGTCAGATCGACTGAATCAGCCACCTGGTACAGTATGCCGACGCATAGTACTGTGAAAAAGTTTGTCCTCTTACAGATTTCTTGTGTTATTACTGTTTCATTT
>NW_006800044.1:1534675-1579678 GCF_000485575.1 Poecilia formosa
TATATAAACAATAGCCTGGTTTTAACACTGACTCCTCCTGTATCCACAATGCAAGCTTTTCTTAAAAGTCGGTAACTCTGGCTGTGTACAAAACAGTTAAATGTTAATCGCATGTTGAGCTACAGTACTTAACATTGTATGAGTAAAGTCATGTTTAATGTATGAATATCATCTATGCATGCACAATATGTTTGAGGAATGGGGGTCTTATATATATTCAAATGTGAATTTAAATAATATTGTTTGCAGGAATGCACATCCTTAATGTGATCAACGCACGAAGAGGAAACAAGGCAGAAACAGAATCTCTGTCTAGGCTGTATAAGTCTGTCTTTCAGCCTGTCATGGTGGATTATATCCATTAATGGAACTTGTTCTGCATCCAAGCAGAGGATGTTATTTGATTTTATGATAATGAAATCCTTTGAAATTAATATTTGATTTGTGAGATAAAGAAAACAGAATAAAATTGATTTGAGTTGACACTGTTAAAGTTTGCTGGTATTTCTTTTGTTGTTTCCACAGTAATTTTTTTAAATAAAAAAAGTTTAAACATAGAGGTCATCCATTCCCCAACCTTAACGCTACAGACCATTTTCATTTTTTTCTTTGTCTTTTTACGTTTACTGAGGTCTCAGATCCGGTTGTCAAATGACTGAAACTGTGGTGCCTCTGGCTGCGGCATGAAAATATAATTTTTTTCTTTTTTTTACCTGTTACATGTTCAATGAGCACTGAGAATAGCTGGGATGCAATGGCAGTACCACCATACTGCAGGACAAAATTCCCTCCATTGTGTGCAAAGTGAAAATAAAAGTTACCTGAAATATGTAAAGCCCATTTCTAAATAAATAAATAAAAATAAAAGTGACACGTCTCCCTGAATGTTTCTTTTCAAGAAACTGATATTCCAAATCATGTTCCCAAGCTCAGCGCAGAGGGCAAAGGCAGACCATCAAAGGGATCGACAAGATGAGGTTTCATCATGCCGTCAGTCATTTGGTCCCGCTACTCATGGTCTGACTGCTGGTGGTCCGCTCAGCTGTTGGTTGATTTAAAGAAGCAATCACTCTAAAACCGACGGAGGTCGAGTTCAGCATTACTATGACAGAAGCTCTGGGTGCGCCAGAGGAATACAAATGACCTGCTGCCTTCAGAGTCAATTCTACACTCTTCATACCTATTAATCACACTCCTATCTCATTAATGCACACATGAACACTTGGGTATATTCATATTTCCCACTGGCAAGAAGCATTCTGCCAGCAAACAGTCCCCACAGACATCAATGTGTCACATATGATTACTGAGAAATTGGTGTTTTTGTGATTTTTAAGGAGCATCTCGGATTTTCAGGCGCCATCTTTGTGCACTTTGTCGCATGGTGTGCTTTGTAGTAAATGTAATACAATCTATGGAAATTATTATTATTATTATTTTTTGATTAATACAATTTATAATCTATTTTAATAATCCAGACATGCTCAGAGTGAAATGCTGTGTCATTCGGTGACAGAATACAATTCCATGAGTAGATATTTTCTTTTTCTTACATTATTTGCAAATTTACATACACTATCATACTCTACCATCATGCTATTTAAGGTTCTGATAGTTAGCTACATGTTTCAGGTATCTGTGGATGAAAGAAATCAGAAAAAGAACCATGAACCTCCATATATCTGGTTCATCCTAGGGAACAGTTTCCTGCTTCCAGGTTCAAACCTTTCTTTCCCAGTGTGTGAACTAACCCCAGGACAAACATGCCTAAAGACCACTCAGACAGGAAGAAGCCATCAATCCAAAATAATGCACTCAGGCACAAAGATCCTGATTTAATTAAGAAATGTTTCCATAAGTTGACTGTAAATTCTAAAGGTCAGACTAGGGGTGCATTTTATTTCATTTTTATCAAGAAATAACGAACAAACTGTGAGATTTTGTATTAGAAGGTGAGAACCATGCTGTGTGAGATAAATATGAAAGTTGAGAAGATGTTAATCTACGTATTGTCAAAAAATAAATTAGAATGCGTCTCCTGCTGTTGAACTGAGCTAACATTTATTTTGCTTATTATTGAACTAATTATCTTCCAGGTATCTCGTCCAACAGGTTATGCCTTTGAACTCACTCTACCGTTTTTAATTATAAGCATCTTGAGCATTTTGTTAACAAAAGCACACAGAGGGAAAATAAAAACACTGCATTGGAGAGAATTTACTAATTTTTGGAAACAGTCCTTTAATTAACCAAATATCTCTCACTGTTGAACCAGAAATGCTGTGCCTGTAATGTTTTTGGTTACCATCGACCCAATTGGAGAGAAAGACTGTGTTGAACTTGAACGATGATGAACTTACAATGGATAGCACTGCAGGTCATGGAAAGAAGGCAGAGAAATGGAAAAGTGCAGTAATAAAAAAAAAAGAACAGGATTTTTGTAAGGGGTGGAAATGTCAAAGGTGACAGATGAACTAAGCAGAGATGATGAGGAACAGCTGTGGCAAAAGGCAAGCAGGAAAACTGAGGGAGAGAGAGACTAATCAAAGAATCTACAAAACCAAAGGTGAAAAAGCCTGAGAGCAACCAGACTAACAAATAAACACAAAGCAAGAAACTAAAACACAAAAGATTGAATTAATATGGGAACACCTTAGTGACAATAATGAACACAGGGAAATGAATTGACAAGACCAGTTAAACAAAAACCATCATCTGTACAAAGTAAAAGCTGGAAAAGCTTTAAATTACAACAGAATATTTAAAAATAGAAACTCGCTCAGCCGGATTATTTCATGCTCATTACTGTGAAAGAAGAGTTGCATTAATAATACACCACAGTTGCTACTGGTCATGACTCATTCATAACAAATAAACCTAATTAATGTACAACAACAAATCATATTAGAGTTTCCATGTTATAGGAAGTATTATTAATTAAAATGATGCAGAAATGCGTCAATCATCATCATTAATCATCTCTCTCCGTCTCTCCTCAGAAAGCATCCTTCCATCCATCTGCCTCATTTTGAAAGGAAATTTCTTCGTCCTATAAACCTGATTGCAATGGTTCTGCCAATTTATGAATTTCTTTTTTATCATCACAGAAAATGTTATCTTCACACTTGATGTTAGCTGAGCAGCATTGCATTTTAAAGCTCACGCAGAAGTCTTAAGAGAACATGTTTTGCAGCTCTGAAGTGCTTTCTTTTATTTTGAGTTTCTTATTTCTTGTCAAAGTTTTTGGATCTCTTCTGCCAGGCAGATGGACACCAGAAGGCAAAAAAAAGTCTTTAAAGGCTGGTTAGGGCTTTGCTGCTCTGACCTTTAAAGAAATGTCAAGATTATTCACATGTGGAATCCCACCTGAATAAATGAGAGCAGAAGATATATTTACCTGCCCTTAAAAGTGGAGGGTAAATTTAGTGGGGAATCCAATGGAGGAAGACTCTATCAAATAGGTTCTCAAACATTTGTATTAAATAAATAGTTAAGCCAAAACCCGTTATTACATTATAAAAATGCTGCACAATGCTTTTGTCAAAGTCTGTCAAGTTGTTGTTTGGGATTTCAAGCCCCATACGCNGGCACCAGCACCCCTCCCGACCCCACTGAGGGACAAGGGTGAAGGAAAATGGATGGATGGACATTTATTTTAGGAACCAGTTCCCATTTGGACCGCCCTCCCCCTGCTGGTAGGCCCCAGTACTGTACACTCCCTTCCTATTGTGTTCCTTATGTTGTGATTCTTTTACATGAAACAATAAAATGTAACTCATTTTTTTGGAAAAGTCTTGTTCTCCTTGGTCACGAACCTCGAGCCTACTGGCAGTCTAATTCCTTGGGTGCAATTCCTAAGGTGGCGTTGTTGACAACTTCTGGTTACCCTGCTGTGAGGAGCAGAGTAGCAGATCCCTACCTTAGTGTCGCCACATTAAGTCTTCAAATTGACACAATCCATGTTATTTTGATTCTACTCTCAATTACAGAACCTGATGGTTGCTTGACATCCTTAGCATTGCTGCCGTAAGACACAGGAAGTTGAAACTGGCAGTAAAAAGGTTTATTTGGGGTCACAGAGAAAGTTGAGGCTTCAGAAGTCGCAAGACAGAAGGAGATGTGTTTAAAAGAGAGCTTTTTTGGTGGTGTGACAAAGTAAAACCAGACTGTAAGATTTAAAACGGATAATTGCTGATGGGACGGGCTTCATTTCTAGCATTGTGGATGGAAAAGGAAAATTAAAGAGGGACTTGAACCCAAGGTCCAGTTTTATGAGGATTGTGGTGACAAGCCAGCTTGAGTGAGTCAGGACAGAACCAGAACTGATCGACAAGTTAAAGATTCATACATTCAGCGGTGAGATGATTTGAAGTCATTCATCGGCAGGGTTGGATGGGATTAGGTCAAGGACACAGGTGGAGAGAGTCTGTGTTCAACAAATCTAGTGGAGATTTGTTGAAGATGCTAAAGAAGGATAAAAAAAAAATGTGGCGTCGGGAAAGAAAAAAAAAACTTTTGAGGACTATTGCTTCACTGTTTCCACACCTTTATTACATTATATAAATAGACCCCACTATGCCTGCAGACCTTATCTGTCAGCCGCTAAAGATGTGGCAGGGCATTTTCATTTCTGTTTTGTCACAGATACGGAGTCTGATGCAGAGAGGATACATGACTGTGTTTTATGTGTTTGGTGTCAGCTGGTGCTGCAGATAACACAGGAAGCCCATTTGAGCAAATTCACATCACTGACATGAATCCACCAGGGGTTTGGCTTTTATCACGAGGAGCTGTGCCACCTTCTGACTGGCCAAGTGAAGTTTACTGACAGCATAGGGGGGAAAAAATAAAATAAAATGTTGGAAAACTTACAACCAGAGATTTATCTGGATTTAAATCCTCCTGCAGTAATGTTTCAAAGCCTTTTGGGCAAGGCATAAATTTCCATTACACGTGTTGCAGTATATTTCAACATACAGTTGAACTGAAGCCTGAGCTTAAAACGTTTGCTCTGATCGCATCAGAAAATGACCTTACCGTCCAGTGATGATTTTCTCAAATGCATCATTGCTCCCCCACACCATGCAGACAGTTTGTCCCCATTCCTGCATTAAGAGAAAGAAAATGCCCGAGCAGCAAGGGTTCAGTAACATGCACACTGTCACGCGTCAATTTTCCAATCTGCTCTCTCCTTTTAACTCACATGGTTGAGCTTGATTGATACTACAGCTCACCATTCCCTCTTAATCCCATGCATTTTTAAAGAACTAGAGGGACGCTTGCTGGAAACTCATTTCCAATGACTCTACCCGTATTGTAATAAGGCAAAGATAGTGCTGGCGTGGCGCTTTGTATTGATTCGAGGCAGAGGTCACTGAATTGTGATTCATTACAAACCCCAGCCAAGCAAAATAGAGAGCCGAAACTCCCATCGTTGCTTATGAGTTTGCATAGGCACCAAATGAAAATCATATCTTCCTTCCAGAACACATGGCACGCTGCAAGTTATGCAATGATAATACATGCAAGGACATTATGTTCAAATATTTATACTTAGTGAGTTTAAATGCATATTTCAAATTGTAATCACCCGGGCACAGAGTGTCTGATGGCTCTGCTAAATATTTTAACACCTCTTATTGTTCTTCCAGTGAAATTGTTGTTTGTCTAAATGCCTGCCGGAGGTTCATTTTTTTTCAAATGCTGATTGGAAAGAGTGGGTGGAGAAATTTAGACCATCATATATAGATATTATTGGCTAACATATAGATATAATCAAATCAGTCTAATAAGAAAAGTATTTCATTCAGAAATGCAGCCCTAATCAGAGCACATATTTGTATTTATTGAATATTAGAATAGATTCATACCAGTGACATTTTTTTTTCTGTTAATTTGAAAGAGTATCGCTAAAAGATAATGAAAACAAAAAAATGTCAATTTTAAAGACTATTACAAAATATTAAAATTTATTTTAAATATAGGCATTTTCTGTTATGGTCATGCTACACAGTCATGAGGAAGATGATCTGAGAGTGTTTTTCACCCCCGACACACTTCACAAGCAGGATAATCCACAAAGGTCATTGTTTCCATTGGGAAACAATGCTGAACCATGGATCACCGTTTTATCAAGTCCAACATCTGTGCAGCTTTTTACCAGAATGTCTAGAACAATTCATACATCCGTCTGCTGACGAGCTTTCTGGAGAACCAGACTTCATTTTCTAGCAGGCTTTGTCTCCTGCTCACATGGCCAGAAGTATCAATACCTGCTTTAAAGACCATAGTTTCAGCCTGCTTCAGTGGTCAGCAGCTTTCCTGACCTAAACCCCTTAGATAATTTATGGACCATTGTCAAGAGGAAGGTGAGACACCAGATCCAATAATGCAGACGAGGTGAAGGCTGCTGTTATAGCAACCTGGGATTCCTGAACACCTCAGCAGGCATAAAGACTGATCACCTGAGTGCCACACTGCATTGACCCAGTAATTCATGCAAAACGAAACCTGACCAAGTATTAAGTGCATATGCTGTACAGCAAATAACTATGTTATTCAACAGGCTGCCATTAAGTTATTTCTATTGGTATTATGTAATAGTCAAATGTTCTGGGAATTTGAATTTTTCATTTGCTGTATGCCATACTTAACATTATCACGAATAAAGGGTTAAAATGTGACACTGTGTATTCTAAGAAAATATTTCATAAGTTTGAACTTTTTCGAGTGCATGACAAAGCAAACTCCATAACTCTTTAAGTCTACAAAAACTCATCAGAGTACCGGTTATACCTAATGTTGCAGCCTCAGTCTAAATTATTGTCATGTTTTGTGCAAAGTGAAGACTGAGATCTGATGATGGTAAGTTTTAAAGAGACGAGAGCATGTGTTGCAAAGGCCAGCGCAGAGGGGACCAAACAGCAGCAGAATCCAGCAGTGACTGACAGAGAATGAGGAGCTTAAATACAGGTGAGTTGATTACTGGCTGGAGAACCAGTGGCTGATTAGTAATGGGCTGCAGCTGAGAGATGAGAGAGAAAGAGAGAGATGAGAGAGAGAGAGAGAGAGAGAGAGAGAGAGAGAGAGCAGGGGAACTAGGAAAATAAGTAAATAACTAAACACAGGATCTAAATATGACATTAAAACTGAGCAGAACCAGGAGGAATAAACTAGATCAGGAAGATATACTAAATGCAAAGCAAATCCTAAAATTTAGTACTCAACAAACTGAAAGATGAAACTAGGCTGGGGGGAATAATGGAAATAACCAGACGTGATATGACAATTATATGATTCATATAAATTTAAAACACATATTTTTTTATATAACAAATATATAAAATTATAGTCTGTCTTATTAGATCCCAGCCAGTTTTCAGACTTTTTTTACACCTTTCATTTTTAATTTGAATAATTTTATTCTTAAATGTTTAAATGCCCCTTTCTTTTACAGGAATTATAATTTTTTTTTTTAAACATCCTTAACACCCACCCAAACACTCATATCAACAAAGGCTTTTATTACTGTTGACAAGCTTTTTGCATGATACTACTGGTATTTTAATGGTTTATAATCTCTTTAATTTTGGGGTTTATCACCCTAATCTGCATCTTACTTCACAAATTCCCTGAGAGAATGGACTCCTTGTTGCTATGACTTCTAGTTAAAAAAAACAAACAAAAAAACATTTTAGTAAAATTAAACAATCACATTAAACTTAAATCTGCCAAAGGTATGAATAATTTTGCCCCGATACAATTGAGAATCTGCAGATACAGTAACCACACCCGGACAAACACAGCGTGCATTTAATGTGTGAAAGGCAAAAGCACCACAAATATGGTACTAATTAATATGAATATCAATTTTCAATACACCAAACATTTGCATCCATCAACACATATGGAAACAAGATTTTAGAAAAGAAAATCCAAGCCGTGTTTGTACACAAGGAAGCAACCAAAAATCCAGATTCTTCTGCAAAGCAACAAAGACTTTCTGTGGGTTCCTCTGTCTTCATTCAGCCGACAGTCCGGTTGAGGAGCGTGACAGAGTCCGATGAAAAGTGTATCTGGGCAGGCTTTCTAATGAGAACAGGGAGTGGTCGTTAGCGCTTTAATCTCGGGCTCGGAGCAAAGGGAACAAAAAGAGAAAAAGATTTAGCAGTTGCGGTGTTAAACGATGGCCGGAGTGTAATGAAGTGACACAAATTGATATGAATGTGCTTGTAGCTACAGTAGGGTCAGGAGACACACAAACAATAGACATGTTTCTGGGGGGTGGGAAACAGTTGAGAAATTGCTTTTTCAGCCACAGGGCAGATTATCGCACAGAGCGTAGGGCACTCACAAAACCCATCCTCAAGATTCACTTTTTTTTTATCCAAACTACTTTATTTTGTTGTTTCCAGAAAGGAAGCTGTTAGCATATTCATTGTTGCAACATTGTTAGGGCAAAAACAATGTGCTGTCTGAACGTACAATATGCCCCCATATTGGGTAGTTAGCTAACCCAGTGTGCTGCCCCGGGACAAGGCTGATAACAATTGGTGGAAAAATGTAAAAATAAAACAACGCTGAATGGATGCTTGTCTGCTTGGCAGATGGAAAAACAGTCCCCAAAGGCTATGTCCCTCCATATCTACTCCATTTTCTCTTCCTTCAGCTCCGCTCTCATTTTCTCCATATTTATGGAGTTGTGTGCCCACAGCTGTGTGGGGATTTCTGCATGACTTTGTAAACACCTCTCTGTGTCAACGTCATTTTGGACCATATTAAAGGAACATAAACTCCATCTGAGTTTTGCTGTAACACAATGTTCAAAATGGAGCCTGGAAAAACAGTAATATCATCTTGAATACGTCTAAGTCTTTGAGAGTAGGAGTACAGTACAGTAGAAAAAAAAAAAAGATCATGTTGGGATTGTTGTCTCTTAGGAAAAATTGCCACTATTGTAAGTCTCTTCACTAAAAATGGCTTGATCTGTTGGTGCTCTGCTCAGAAACACTCTTGACATCTCCCTCCATAACTGGGAATATAGAATAAAGGGGAAAGGCATATGAAAGTGTCTTACGCATAAACCAACCGTGCAAAAAGGGAAAAAAACAAAACAAAACAAAAGCTCTTACTTGGAGTTTCTCTGTGTAGAATAAGTTGGCCAGAGATGTCTGGGCTAAAAATAACACAGATCCTTTTAAAAACATTTGATTCCCTCAAACTGTTTCAAGTGTCTTGTTATAATCACAAGCTTCACTGAATTTTATTTGGCAAACACTAAAGGGTGAATAATTGTAAAATGGAATCAAATATAATTTCCTAATCTTGTTCTTTCTAAGAAAACGCTTAGATCGTGACATGAACAAGGCTTTGACCACATAGGGTTTTGCCCACAGATCAGAAAATTAAAGTTTGGTCTTATCTGACCTTCTATGAGTTTGCTTCGTGTCTAAATTTCAGATGGGATTGGGGACTTTCAGGACTTTTCATGGCTTCCTTAAAGGGTATGACCTGCTGTTTTAGGTGGACGGCCATGTCCTGATACGCTTTCAGCTGCGCCACAGTTTTTCTATTTTCAGACGACGGGTTGAATAGATGTCTGAGGTATTCAAAGCTCGTGATATTATTTATAGGCAAGTACTCATTTAAGCTATTCAGCACCTTCATCCCTGACCTGTCTGCTGTGTTCCTTGGTCTTCATCATGCTGTTTGTTTCAGTAGTGTTCTCAGATAAAATGCTCTCTGAGGCCTTCTCAGATCGGCTGCATTTATGCCGAGTTTAACTCTATTCATTGGGTAAAGTCTGAAAGGAATCGGTCCCGTTGGATTTTATTTCGGTTTGTTGGAACTGAGTACAGAGAACTGAACACCTATGTGTTGATGTAGAATTTACTGATTTATAAAAAAAAACTGATTTCTGCCTGAAAACAAGAGCCACAAACATTCTTATGTATGTATGTGTAAATAATAAACAAAATATTAAATCTACTTATTTCCAGATTTAATGCAATATTGTCAACATGTTGACTCAGTAGTGATTTGTGAAAGACGAAAGCTGGATGGAATATTGAGAAGGACCATGAAAACCAAAGATATCTTTATTTAAAATATTTAAACTGAGAAAACCCTTAGCATGTCAGATTTAAAATTATATTTTAGTTAATATGTTGACATGCATCATGTTACATATTTTCATTTACACCAACAGAGAGAGTGAGAATGTCCATACGAAGCTACTAACAAAAACTTAAATTAAATCTGTTTTTCTTACAACTTGAAACTTTTGAAAAATAGACAGCTGCTCCCACGATGCTTTTTTTTTTTGTTCTTCATTGCTGTTATATTTTCAAGAAACCACTTTAAATTTGAGCTTCGTAGAAATTCCCCAGTCTATTTAAAATTTAAGCCCAAGCCAAACGGAAAATATTTCTAACACTGTTTGTGTTTCAGACTTTGCCCATGTGGCATGTTCAAATTGAGAAAGAAAAAAAGAATCAAGTGAATGAAGTCTTGTCCTGTATATGTTACTTTCCCCTGATCACAAGATAACTAACACGACCGTAGGAAGCCCAACTGCTCAGCTTCTCGTCACATGGAGAGGAAAACTGTAAGCGTTGATAGAGGCCTGCAGGCGCTCTGCAAATACAGAGACCCTGGAAGTATGTGTAAATGAGACAGATAACAGGATTAAGCCTCCATCACTGTCGGAGCTCTGCCTTTACTGTCAGGTTTACACCCAAAGGTGTGCTAGAAAATAATCCTGAGACATCCATATTCTCTCCTTTATTCTCAGTCACTTCTTTTCAAAAATGACTCTTACTTTAATTTAATATCGGCCAGAGATCTTCAAAGCGATTGCGAGTTTCTTGTCGAGTTGCTGCTCGTGCCAAAGTGTTATTTATTCCAGAGGAAATAAAATTGGGATCTTATTAACAGATTTTGGACAAAGGTTACATCTACTGATGTGAATGTGATATTTTATAGAAGATTAGATGGCGTAGCCTCCAAAGACGCTTGATCTCACCACAACACCAACAATTTTGGATTTCGTCAGATGGAAAATGCAAATTCAACAATCAAAAGCACTTGAGAAACACTTTGAGGAACAGTCTTCATTTATACCTGAGATATATATATATATTTTTTTTTTTAACAAAACAGTTTATATTTTTATTTCCTTTCAACACCTCGTACTAAGATCTATTCTCATTGTAAATTATCCCCGTTCACTGGGCATGTTGGACATGTCTGGTCTGTTAAAAACATGCATGAGAAAACTGACAGCGCGCAGAAAGAGCAACAGGAAGAAAATATTGCTCTCCTTTTTGGTTTCTTAATTCCGTCTGCACAGGAGCCTTAATGAATGTGGGTCTCTACATCCACAGACATTAGTGGGTCTCATTTCTTCTCGGTAACAAAGGGAGAAGTGAAAAGGTCCTTCTGCTTCCATTAATGCGCTGACTAGCTGCTCCCTCCCCCTCTTACCCCAGCTCAAACTAGACAGAGCGCGGGCCGATTTAATGTGAAGTTAAGTGATGCTGAGGCTGCAGGGGCAATCAGCGGAGAAGAGCACTGATGTCTGCAGAGGCAGCCGATGCTCGGCGTTAAAGAGCTGCCATTAGCCCCCCTCCTTTTTAATGAGACACGTCTCATAATGTTACCTATTCTTTTCTCTTTACATCCAATGAGAAGAAAGGAACAAATTTCCTGCTTCATAAAGCTGCCATTCTGAGTCGTCGATGGCACTTCAGCAGTGCAAACCGGAGGCGCGAAAGAACACGCTGGCGCTTTAGATCCAAATGGACAAAGTGCATCAGCACAACATGATTCCAAACATCCGAACCAAAACACACGGATGATAGCTGTTTGTGGGGCTGAAAACAATAGCCACTTTTGTTTGTTTGTTTTATTTTTTTCTTTCTACCGCTTTCAATTTTCATGAATGACATAATAATTTTGACCAAAACTAGTCACACCACTGCTTTTTACTGTTTTTTTAATGAACTTGCTTTGCAGTTTTCTGTTTTTTTTTTTTGTTTTTTTTTGGTTCAGCAGTAAGACAAATGTAACAGACACTCTTTACAACTAATTTCTGTTGAACTCACTTGCATATGAGTCTGACCCACTGACTTTGAAGGGGTAGCACTTGTCTACAAGTCACAAGTGTCCATGTTTTAAGATTAGTTATTCACACATAAAGACTTTTTTTTTTTTTTTACTTTTAATGAAATACATACCGGTACCAGTGCCTGTAAAATTGGCTGCTTTACAAAGGGAAAAGTTACTGATTGCAATCTTCATCTTCCTCCTGTGCATTAAAACCGTTAAGGACTTCCTCTTTTGTGTCTCTTTTGTTGTTGCTCTCAGTGTCACTTTTGTGTCAAGGCCATTTGGCTCTCAAGCATTTCGAAACCGATTGGTAAAACGCTGCGCATAAGCCGCATTGCAGAGTTCAAAGCATGTGGGGAAAAAACGTAGTGGCTTACATACCAGAAAATAGGGCATGCTTAGAATGTAATCAAAATGTTGATTTATTGCATTAATTTGGTTTTAAAACATTTATTCCATTTACATTTTATATAAATTACTCATATCATTCATTACAAAAGAGTAAATATGTATGTATGTATATGTATATATTCAAATGTAATTTTTTTTGTTCAGCTGTTGTGTACAGCTGAAGAAAGTTTAGATTCCCGGAAAATTTGAATATTACAAAAGCTCAATAAAAAATAAATCTTATGGTAGAAAACTGTGGACAATTCTGCAAGATACAAGGACAAGCGATGACCAAATGATGGATGGATGGATGGATGGATGGATGGATGGATGGATGGATGGATGGATGGATGGATGGATGGATGGATGGATGGATTACTTTACAATCTTTTCAAAGCTGTATTTTATGTTGCTTGTACAACTTTTTCCACCACATTTTTTTCTTCCGCTAAGTTTTCCATTATTAAACTTACAAACAGTCAGTGAACTGCCAGCTTACACTTAATGTGAGGGGCCTTAATGGCTTCATGGTTTATAGCTGTAAAATCAGCCGTCTGACCCATGATTGTGTATTCCATCAGCATGAGATTCTTCTATTGGATTGCTTTATCTTATTTATACCGGCTGCAAGCTGCAATTTCCAAAAACATATACTTGAAATACATTTTGAGTTTAATACACAAGTTCCACTTTTAATTGAAATGCTGAAACCAATCAACATTTCCTAATATTTAACCTTTTTCGATTAGCCTGCAGCACCTTCGTATCCTGACTGAGAAGGGAAAGAGCTGGACTCTTTTCTTGAAATTAAAACAACAAACTTTCTGAACAACACGTCAACCCGGCTGGTTCAAGATGATGAAAGTCAGTTGGAAAAGCCAGAGGTGTGGCTTATAAACGATGTCGTCAAAGGGACCTGATGATAAGAGAAAACAAAAAGTAAAAACCAATAAAACTTGGGGCTGACGTCGTCGAATTTCAATGCAGCATTTTAAAGCTGCCAAAATGTACTCAATTAACTAAAAGACAAAATTTGACAGGAAATTACTTAGAAAGAAAAGAAAAGTATGACTGTGATGCATCGGTGAGTAAAGGGGTGAACTGAGCGGCTCTTTACAGAAACATGCAAAGAGCAGAGGAACAGAATAAGAGAAGGAGAGAAAGGAGGAGAATCGAACCAAACCTGATATCCTTGTCATAAGAGGTGTGTCACACTGAGGCACTTTCATGCACATAATGAAATCTGCTGCATTAACCTTTAGAAAGAGAGGCGTAACATTAAACTCTACAATGGCACTGCAGGGCGTTTTTATAAAAGAGGCTTTTCTTACAAAACCCCAGAAAATGAAGTTTTAGTCACGTTAATCAGATGCTGTTTAAAACCTGTTTTTATGCAGCCAAGTCAGAAGGCACATATTTCATGCATTGTTCTCTGTTCAATTTAAAATAAATAGCAGAGCTCAGTTTAAAAGTGGGAATATTTGGAGGATCGACGGAGAGGCGGAGGATCTGGTGAGCTTACTGGATGTGTCAAAGCGAAGAGTGTTCGTTTTTTTTTTCCTTCTTGTCTTTTTTGTGTATTATGCAGTGTGTGCACTTTGCAAGAAAAACAAAAAAAGAGGGAAAGGAGCTGTCTTTTTTTGTCTGTGTGTTGCAGAGGAGCTCATGCAGCACATCTGAGGAGAAAACCCGGAGCAGGTGCTCAGAGCTCACGAGAAAGTAACTGGTTCCTGGCCTACCAGCGCCCCCTGCTGCCCGTTTTAAAAAGGAACCAATAAAAAAGCTACTCACGGGTTCCTATACTTTGCAATCACTCTAAAGTTCCCTGCAGAGTGCTGAAAGGTTTCGGCGGCTGATCCGTCTCTTTATGTGAAATCATAGAGCAGCATTTTTACTTTCTCCTGATGTGGTGCTACTGGGAGAGAAATGAATTACTGAGGTGGAAAAACCATCAAAACATAAAAATAAAATAAAAAAGATCTCTGGAATCATTAGCAATTAAATAGAAAAATAGATCAAGTTTTTTCATCTACATGGGCCTACAACTCAAACCTTTAGGCATATTTACAAACTATTAGAAGTTGCAGCAATGAAAAGTGCGGAAAAATGAATTCTGCAGACTTCACTTTAAGAGGAAGAAGTATTTTGTGGACGGCTGAGGTGAAGAGTTTCAAATATGCCTTGGCAATGTCTGTGCATTTGCTGTAGTAAACACGAGAGGCTTAGAGGCAATACTGATTAGCAAGAAAACTCATCCTCCTACAGCGTAAGTAAAACTCTGTTAACTAAGAGACCACAACATTGATTCCTTTCTAAATTGAAGTAGACCTAAAGCAAACAATGAAAGAGGCTGATTGATGTTTTCAGTTTTTTTTTTTGTTTTCTTTTTTAACCGTGGGGAGTTTCACACTTCACTTGAGTCCAGTTGGTGGTAAGATGAAAGCTTTCCATGTGTTGTTCGTTCTGCAGCCTCTCACACCCACAAAAAAATGCAAGAGCTTTAGAATAAAGCAAGCAAGAAAGGGAGGCTTAATCTGAGCGAACCTCTCTAAACTGAAATTGTCACCTCCGTTTTCATCCGGCTGGATGTTGAATACCGTAAAAAGAGGCATTCTGTAGTGGATTGTGCTTTGCACGCCCACTTCAATGCCAGCGTTGTGCATAGCGGTGGCATATTTGCCCATGCAGCAGTGTGTAGCACAGACTAAGACATTGTTTGGTGTGTGGGAGCTCTTTTTGGCAATATTTGAGTGCTAAGCTTTTGTTTGTCAGTGCTCACTAAAGCAAAGCCCCTCGGAGACACAGATCAGCAGCATCAGGAGGACATTACCGTGCCTTGAGTATCTGCTGAGTTTTGTATAAACACGACAGCCTTCCTCAGCTTCCCTCCATGACTGTGTCTCCCCCGTTGTTTTTTAACCTCTGAACTTTTTCCACATTTTGTCATTTTACAGCCACATCTGTGTATTTCATTGGAATTTCATGTGACACAAAGCAGCGCATGACTAGGTAGTGGAAGAAAAATTATTCTTTGTTTTACTTACAAATAATTTTTTTCCAGAGTCAGCACTTTTTGCACCATATCTTTGCAACTGTAAGCCTTTTGGGGGAATCTCTCCCAGCTTTACTTGCCCATTGTTCTTCCTAAAGAAATGAAAAAGATAAAAAATTAAAAAAATAAAAAGCTCAGGTTTTGTCAGAACAGTGTCTGTGAACAGGAGTTTTTGACTCAGGTTCTCAATTGGATTTAGGACTCCACTTCGACTGGACCATTCTGACACATGAACAGTGTTGTTGCAAGTTGAACTTCAACCAGAAGTAGCTCTAAACTGCTACTGAGCCATGACATCATTCACAAATCCCACCCTAAGCATCCTGAAGACTGAGTGCCTTCAGTCAGAGGCTTCCTCAGACTGCTACAGGAGATCATTCCTGCCCAGAGGCACCAACATCTACAGCAACTCTTTGGAAAATATTGAATTAATATGAACTACAGCAATATTTAGTTTCCCTTTGGGATCAATAGAGTATTTTTAATTGAATTTGTATTGAAATGAATGATGTTCTTGATTACGTTTCAGCACAATAGCTGACAAAATATTCAATTATGTAAATGAAATAAATCTCTGTTGTTCTTTCATTTACTTACCTACAGGGTGGTTGGAGAAAAGGAGTTCCAAGCTGCAGCTTTTCTGTGCCTCTTTGCTTCTCCCACCCACAAACAAACAAAAAATAAGAAGCCAACATAAAACCATTCAGTGTAACTTGATAGTTTTAAGAGTAGGAGCTTCATCCCAGCATGAATATCCTTACATATGAAGGAAGTTAAAAGGTATTAAGTTTAAAGTGCGGGGAGACACATAAGCCTAGGGTTTCTCTTAAAAGTACAATGTAAATGTTTTGTTTATTTTAGAGCTCCTTAAAAAAATGCGAGCTCTAAACTTGAATATGGTTTGATCTAAAGTATTCCATCATTGTAGACCTGGCATTAGGTTTGTTGTCCTGCTGGAAGGGTAATTTTTCATCTCGTCTGGCTTGAACATCTTCTTGCGCATGTTGACTTCGCTCCCTGTAAGGCTGATTACCAAACTTTGATCCGGACTTCTTATAGCCGTTTCTCATCTGTGTCTTTCTTCATACCACGCTCCAATAAACAGATCTGTGGAGAGCTTTGCTAATCTCCTGGCCTGTCAAAACACACTCCTACTTGAGATGTGGATCTCTACTCTCTAGTCTCAGTAATCTGTGCTGGTGTGTTGCATAACATATGCATTCCACTTGAAATAAAAAAAAACAAAAAAAAAAAACATTTAAACTTAAGATTGCCCTGTTAAAAAAAAAAAAGCTAAAAATGTTCAAATGATATAAATGTTTTGCAAGCAAAAGGATGCCGATTAGCAGGAGGTTAGTAACAATTTACTCAAAGTGAAAACAGCTCGATAATTCAGATGATCATTCACATGAAGGCGTAGCAGAGCTATAAATAAAGTCCTATTATACTGCACTGGAGAACGGGAGACACGATGCACCTTATGTTCATGATCACAACATCTGGGGAAATCTAATAAAGAAGGATCTCAGAACATGTAAATGGCTTTTTTGTACCAGTCCTTCCCTCTGTAACAGCTGTCTAAAGCCCCCGGTTGCTCCACAGCAGGACCGCTTTAATCTGGTTTAGGGGGCCCGTAATGAAATGGTGCTGTTCATACGGCCTGTAACAATATTAGGAGAGGAGGGGAAACTTGATATTGAGGTGGCCTCCATGGCAACAGTGACTCCAATGTTTGGGAGGATTCTGGAGCAGATTTATGGGCTCGAGGCGAGACGACACCGCGAAGGAAGAGTGTTGAAGGAGCCGCGTTTGCACAGTGAAAATCCCTTTGGAAATACAATTTGAATTCCCTCCTCTGATCTTTTCGCTTTCGACATACACGATCCTTGCAGCGTCGAAGTCTGTGGCTTCACATTATATTTTATCCACAGTGAAATATATTGACAGTGGCTCATATTTATGTTTTTTTTCTCTCTCTCTCTCTCTTCAAAGAAGAAAAACTGTTGTCCTCCCTTGAAGAGTACAAAGTCAAGTATCAAAGGAGTAAAAATTTCTGCAGACACTTTATTTTCTCCTGACCTTTGCCCTTGATTGAGTGTGCTGTCACTGTCACAGGTCACTAATATGCCCTCTCCTTGTTCACCACACTGGAGAAATTTGTTTGTGTTTCCATGTCCAGTACAAAAGTAAATGTAGAGGGTTATAAGGAAAGTTAAAGAATGTAAAGTCTGTTTTTTTTGTTTTTTTTTTGAATATACAGTAAGGCATACAATGTTTTGCGAAGTTATTCATCATCCCTTTAACCTTTTTACCTCCCAAAACATTACAACCACGCATTTCAGTGCATTTTAATTTATGTCGTGTGAATGGCCATCACAAAGTATAGCACAATGATGAAGTGGAGCAAAAAGAATCCATAATTTTAAAAAAATGATTATGGGCTTTTGTTTATTATTTTGATAACCAACAAATGAAGAGGAAAAAGTTGCATCAAGATCTACAGATTAGAGTATTTAAATATGTCCCAACTATGTTTGCTATTGGATCTAAGTGCATCAAACGACTTCTAGTCAGCGGTGTACAGTACTTCACAACGGCAAAAGAAAAAAGAAAAGTGAGAGTGAACACATGGAGATGAGTCAGGAGTGAAGCTGTCTTTCAGTGTGAACCTGGCCAAGAGACGCCGTCCTCATTAAAACAAGACCTTCAAAGAGAACGACTCGTATAAATACACAAGTTTACTCTTAAACAGCCTTCACTTTATCAAAGCCAGATGGGATCTTTATCCTGCTCACCCTGTTTTAAATCTCACCATCTACTTTTGTGCACATTAGCTAGACTTAAGATTAAAAAAAAAAAAAAAAAAAAAAAAAAAAACACAAAAGAGCTCGTGGGTACATACACATCTCACTTCTGGAGGGATTTGAGAAGCCGGTTACCCTGGGTGAGCCTGTTAAAACCCAACAATCCCTCATGAGCCGCATTCTTTGAAAGGAGTCAGAGGATTAATGCAAACTGTAGCATTCTCTCTTATTTTGCAAACCTGGCAACACACCAAGGTGACGCAAGAGAAAGCTCCAAGATATGCACAGACATCAGCTTGGCAACAGCTGCAGCAACGTGTGGCACAGGAACTGTCTGTGTTTGGTGGTAAAAACTAGAAAGTTCAATTTAAGGCTCGTTCTGTATGTTCAGAATCAGAAACAAACCTGAGAGACAACAATATCTCCTGTAAGAGTTTAGCTCTACCCACAGGTTAGTTCAGATCAAGGCAAAGACACCTGCTACATGTATCTCATTTTTGTCCATATTGGAAATTAATTGATTATCTGAAACATTTAAATGTTGCAAAACAATAAAAGCAGAAGAAATCTGTAAGGATTTTTTTTTAACAACATTATGCATGAAAAAAATAATTAGTGATTTAATTAGCGTGAAAGGATCAATAAAAAGCACGTTCACAAATTAATAAACATATAAAATTTGATTAATTATTAACCAAATGTCTTCCCGTGTGGGTAACCAAGCAGTAGACAATGAGATTCTGTCTTCTTCCTGCTTTATTTAAATGAAAAGTAACTTTCCTGTGCAGTGCATTAATTTGTTATTACAGTCAGTGACTCAGCGCCTTTTGATCCAAACCATAGACATCTATATTGTCCTTTACAAAACAACATTCTTCTTTCTTATGCATTATTATTTTTGTTGGCTTATTCTTTTTGCTTTTAATTTTTAACAAAAACAATCCTTTGTTTTTAATTGTCCGCACAACAAATTGGCAAAGCCTCATAGACAGTCCCGGTTAATAAACCACTTAATCACAAAACCTTAAACAAATTAAAATCCTGACGAGATACAGTCTTTGAAATAAAGAGTCGTATTCAGCTCTTTTCCAGTTTCACGGGTTTTATTGACATATCCAGCTCAACCTTTGTAAATTTGAATGCTTTGAGTGAGACTTCCACAATATAGCATTAAGAACACAAACAGAGACTCTGGTTCGCTTTTGAGTGCCTTGTGTGTCGGTTTACATCCTGGTATTGACACAGCTCAGACAGAGATTTGCACTTATGTAACCTTGTGTTAGACTTCAGCTTCAGTCCTGTTGTCTTGGCAACTTTCCCAGAAACAATAGTACATCACAGCGTAGCACAGGGAAGATAATACAGACACAAATAAAGGCTCATTGCCTTCCATAACGTGCCAAAATGGCAAACGCAGATTTATGAGATGATACGTGAACGTGCGGACATGGAGTGACAGGCGCTTGCTGGAAAAAAAATAAATAAATAAAATGCACGTGCAGAAGGAGCAAGCAAATTTTCAGCCACCTGACCTTTAATTTTGCCTGTTTGCATGTGTTTGCAACAGGTTTACAAGTAGCTGTTCAAAAATCTCTCCGAGCTAATAATGCTGATATGATCTGCAACATGTTAATTTCCCCTGTTTCCCACACACTTTAAGTATCCACCTGAGTCTCATTCATGCGCGTAAATCAAATGTCATTCTCCACGTTTTGTGTTTGGCTTGTGTTCCCTCTGCTCCACGTCCGCAACCGTGGAGAAAAAACAGCAGATCTCGTCTCTCTGCCCATGTATTGGATCTTTGGAGGTTGTATAATATTAGCACAGAGTCGCATTTGCATTTTGGTTTTGTATTCTGCGCCGCAGCTTCCATGTTTAACTACTCTGTGCTTGTTTAATTGTCCTTGGTGCAATAGATGTGCAGGTTTTTAATAAACAAAGGACTTCAGTTTTCAAACCTGAGACAGACCCTGAGATGTGTAGTGAATAATACCTGGTGTCATGCAATGTTTCAACTCAATATATTTCTTCCTCGTGTTAAACCCGAATCATTGACAACTGTGTGCATTGGCCTGATTGCAATTGCTGTAAAGATTTCAGATGATGCCCATCGCATGTGTCTTTTGCATTTACAGTTCGCCTTAGGCATGCAAATGCTTTATCTGTATTCATCATTATTAAAACTTAAGCATGCTGGGTCAAAAGTGCATCTGAATTTGCATCCATTTGCCCTCCTGGGTAAAATAAAAGCATGATGTAGGGTATGCCAGTACTATAGAGTGTTGCATTTAGGGGGATTTAAGCCTTTAATAGCAGACCATGATGAGTCTGAGTTAAAATCTAATTAGGGGAGCTGTTGTTTTCAAAAACCGAAGTAATGCAGTAATTCCTTTAACATATACTGAATGCTCAAAACCATCTGGATGGCACTCGAAGATTATTGTCATAATACCCTAATCACATCTGTACTAAGAGATTAAACCAGTATGAACTGTGATTATTCATTATATATATTGATGATATATGTATATATATAGTAGTTTAGCTATTTGCCAAGGCCTAAATATTTACCAGGGNTAAAACTTGGGGCTGACGTCGTCGAATTTCAATGCAGCATTTTAAAGCTGCCAAAATGTACTCAATTAACTAAAAGACAAAATTTGACAGGAAATTACTTAGAAAGAAAAGAAAAGTATGACTGTGATGCATCGGTGAGTAAAGGGGTGAACTGAGCGGCTCTTTACAGAAACATGCAAAGAGCAGAGGAACAGAATAAGAGAAGGAGAGAAAGGAGGAGAATCGAACCAAACCTGATATCCTTGTCATAAGAGGTGTGTCACACTGAGGCACTTTCATGCACATAATGAAATCTGCTGCATTAACCTTTAGAAAGAGAGGCGTAACATTAAACTCTACAATGGCACTGCAGGGCGTTTTTATAAAAGAGGCTTTTCTTACAAAACCCCAGAAAATGAAGTTTTAGTCACGTTAATCAGATGCTGTTTAAAACCTGTTTTTATGCAGCCAAGTCAGAAGGCACATATTTCATGCATTGTTCTCTGTTCAATTTAAAATAAATAGCAACGCTCAGTTTAAAAGTGGGAATATTTGGAGGATCGACGGAGAGGCGGAGGATCTGGTGAGCTTACTGGATGTGTCAAAGCGAAGAGTGTTCGTTTTTTTTTTCCTTCTTGTCTTTTTTGTGTATTATGCAGTGTGTGCACTTTGCAAGAAAAACAAAAAAAGAGGGAAAGGAGCTGTCTTTTTTTGTCTGTGTGTTGCAGAGGAGCTCATGCAGCACATCTGAGGAGAAAACCCGGAGCAGGTGCTCAGAGCTCACGAGAAAGTAACTGGTTCCTGGCCTACCAGCGCCCCCTGCTGCCCGTTTTAAAAAGGAACCAATAAAAAAACTACTCACGGGTTCCTATACTTTGCAATCACTCTAAAGTTCCCTGCAGAGTGCTGAAAGGTTTCGGCGGCTGATCCGTCTCTTTATGTGAAATCATAGAGCAGCATTTTTACTTTCTCCTGATGTGGTGCTACTGGGAGAGAAATGAATTACTGAGGTGGAAAAACCATCAAAACATAAAAATAAAATAAAAAAGATCTCTGGAATCATTAGCAATTAAATAGAAAAATAGATCAAGTTTTTTCATCTACATGGGCCTACAACTCAAACCTTTAGGCATATTTACAAACTATTAGAAGTTGCAGCAATGAAAAGTGCGGAAAAATGAATTCTGCAGACTTCACTTTAAGAGGAAGAAGTATTTTGTGGACGGCTGAGGTGAAGAGTTTCAAATATGCCTTGGCAATGTCTGTGCATTTGCTGTAGTAAACACGAGAGGCTTAGAGGCAATACTGATTAGCAAGAAAACTCATCCTCCTACAGCGTAAGTAAAACTCTGTTAACTAAGAGACCACAACATTGATTCCTTTCTAAATTGAAGTAGACCTAAAGCAAACAATGAAAGAGGCTGATTGATGTTTTCAGTTTTTTTTTTTGTTTTCTTTTTTAACCGTGGGGAGTTTCACACTTCACTTGAGTCCAGTTGGTGGTAAGATGAAAGCTTTCCATGTGTTGTTCGTTCTGCAGCCTCTCACACCCACAAAAAAATGCAAGAGCTTTAGAATAAAGCAAGCAAGAAAGGGAGGCTTAATCTGAGCGAACCTCTCTAAACTGAAATTGTCACCTCCGTTTTCATCCGGCTGGATGTTGAATACCGTAAAAAGAGGCATTCTGTAGTGGATTGTGCTTTGCACGCCCACTTCAATGCCAGCGTTGTGCATAGCGGTGGCATATTTGCCCATGCAGCAGTGTGTAGCACAGACTAAGACATTGTTTGGTGTGTGGGAGCTCTTTTTGGCAATATTTGAGTGCTAAGCTTTTGTTTGTCAGTGCTCACTAAAGCAAAGCCCCTCGGAGACACAGATCAGCAGCATCAGGAGGACATTACCGTGCCTTGAGTATCTGCTGAGTTTTGTATAAACACGACAGCCTTCCTCAGCTTCCCTCCATGACTGTGTCTCCCCCGTTGTTTTTTAACCTCTGAACTTTTTCCACATTTTGTCATTTTACAGCCACATCTGTGTATTTCATTGGAATTTCATGTGACACAAAGCAGCGCATGACTAGGTAGTGGAAGAAAAATTATTCTTTGTTTTACTTACAAATAATTTTTTTCCAGAGTCAGCACTTTTTGCACCATATCTTTGCAACTGTAAGCCTTTTGGGGGAATCTCTCCCAGCTTTACTTGCCCATTGTTCTTCCTAAAGAAATGAAAAAGATAAAAAATTAAAAAAATAAAAAGCTCAGGTTTTGTCAGAACAGTGTCTGTGAACAGGAGTTTTTGACTCAGGTTCTCAATTGGATTTAGGACTCCACTTCGACTGGACCATTCTGACACATGAACAGTGTTGTTGCAAGTTGAACTTCAACCAGAAGTAGCTCTAAACTGCTACTGAGCCATGACATCATTCACAAATCCCACCCTAAGCATCCTGAAGACTGAGTGCCTTCAGTCAGAGGCTTCCTCAGACTGCTACAGGAGATCATTCCTGCCCAGAGGCACCAACATCTACAGCAACTCTTTGGAAAATATTGAATTAATATGAACTACAGCAATATTTAGTTTCCCTTTGGGATCAATAGAGTATTTTTAATTGAATTTGTATTGAAATGAATGATGTTCTTGATTACGTTTCAGCACAATAGCTGACAAAATATTCAATTATGTAAATGAAATAAATCTCTGTTGTTCTTTCATTTACTTACCTACAGGGTGGTTGGAGAAAAGGAGTTCCAAGCTGCAGCTTTTCTGTGCCTCTTTGCTTCTCCCACCCACAAACAAACAAAAAATAAGAAGCCAACATAAAACCATTCAGTGTAACTTGATAGTTTTAAGAGTAGGAGCTTCATCCCAGCATGAATATCCTTACATATGAAGGAAGTTAAAAGGTATTAAGTTTAAAGTGCGGGGAGACACATAAGCCTAGGGTTTCTCTTAAAAGTACAATGTAAATGTTTTGTTTATTTTAGAGCTCCTTAAAAAAATGCGAGCTCTAAACTTGAATATGGTTTGATCTAAAGTATTCCATCATTGTAGACCTGGCATTAGGTTTGTTGTCCTGCTGGAAGGGTAATTTTTCATCTCGTCTGGCTTGAACATCTTCTTGCGCATGTTGACTTCGCTCCCTGTAAGGCTGATTACCAAACTTTGATCCGGACTTCTTATAGCCGTTTCTCATCTGTGTCTTTCTTCATACCACGCTCCAATAAACAGATCTGTGGAGAGCTTTGCTAATCTCCTGGCCTGTCAAAACACACTCCTACTTGAGATGTGGATCTCTACTCTCTAGTCTCAGTAATCTGTGCTGGTGTGTTGCATAACATATGCATTCCACTTGAAATAAAAAAAAACAAAAAAAAAAAACATTTAAACTTAAGATTGCCCTGTTAAAAAAAAAAAAGCTAAAAATGTTCAAATGATATAAATGTTTTGCAAGCAAAAGGATGCCGATTAGCAGGAGGTTAGTAACAATTTACTCAAAGTGAAAACAGCTCGATAATTCAGATGATCATTCACATGAAGGCGTAGCAGAGCTATAAATAAAGTCCTATTATACTGCACTGGAGAACGGGAGACACGATGCACCTTATGTTCATGATCACAACATCTGGGGAAATCTAATAAAGAAGGATCTCAGAACATGTAAATGGCTTTTTTGTACCAGTCCTTCCCTCTGTAACAGCTGTCTAAAGCCCCCGGTTGCTCCACAGCAGGACCGCTTTAATCTGGTTTAGGGGGCCCGTAATGAAATGGTGCTGTTCATACGGCCTGTAACAATATTAGGAGAGGAGGGGAAACTTGATATTGAGGTGGCCTCCATGGCAACAGTGACTCCAATGTTTGGGAGGATTCTGGAGCAGATTTATGGGCTCGAGGCGAGACGACACCGCGAAGGAAGAGTGTTGAAGGAGCCGCGTTTGCACAGTGAAAATCCCTTTGGAAATACAATTTGAATTCCCTCCTCTGATCTTTTCGCTTTCGACATACACGATCCTTGCAGCGTCGAAGTCTGTGGCTTCACATTATATTTTATCCACAGTGAAATATATTGACAGTGGCTCATATTTATGTTTTTTTTCTCTCTCTCTCTCTCTTCAAAGAAGAAAAACTGTTGTCCTCCCTTGAAGAGTACAAAGTCAAGTATCAAAGGAGTAAAAATTTCTGCAGACACTTTATTTTCTCCTGACCTTTGCCCTTGATTGAGTGTGCTGTCACTGTCACAGGTCACTAATATGCCCTCTCCTTGTTCACCACACTGGAGAAATTTGTTTGTGTTTCCATGTCCAGTACAAAAGTAAATGTAGAGGGTTATAAGGAAAGTTAAAGAATGTAAAGTCTGTTTTTTTTGTTTTTTTTTTGAATATACAGTAAGGCATACAATGTTTTGCGAAGTTATTCATCATCCCTTTAACCTTTTTACCTCCCAAAACATTACAACCACGCATTTCAGTGCATTTTAATTTATGTCGTGTGAATGGCCATCACAAAGTATAGCACAATGATGAAGTGGAGCAAAAAGAATCCATAATTTTAAAAAAATGATTATGGGCTTTTGTTTATTATTTTGATAACCAACAAATGAAGAGGAAAAAGTTGCATCAAGATCTACAGATTAGAGTATTTAAATATGTCCCAACTATGTTTGCTATTGGATCTAAGTGCATCAAACGACTTCTAGTCAGCGGTGTACAGTACTTCACAACGGCAAAAGAAAAAAGAAAAGTGAGAGTGAACACATGGAGATGAGTCAGGAGTGAAGCTGTCTTTCAGTGTGAACCTGGCCAAGAGACGCCGTCCTCATTAAAACAAGACCTTCAAAGAGAACGACTCGTATAAATACACAAGTTTACTCTTAAACAGCCTTCACTTTATCAAAGCCAGATGGGATCTTTATCCTGCTCACCCTGTTTTAAATCTCACCATCTACTTTTGTGCACATTAGCTAGACTTAAGATTAAAAAAAAAAAAAAAAAAAAAAAAAAAAACACAAAAGAGCTCGTGGGTACATACACATCTCACTTCTGGAGGGATTTGAGAAGCCGGTTACCCTGGGTGAGCCTGTTAAAACCCAACAATCCCTCATGAGCCGCATTCTTTGAAAGGAGTCAGAGGATTAATGCAAACTGTAGCATTCTCTCTTATTTTGCAAACCTGGCAACACACCAAGGTGACGCAAGAGAAAGCTCCAAGATATGCACAGACATCAGCTTGGCAACAGCTGCAGCAACGTGTGGCACAGGAACTGTCTGTGTTTGGTGGTAAAAACTAGAAAGTTCAATTTAAGGCTCGTTCTGTATGTTCAGAATCAGAAACAAACCTGAGAGACAACAATATCTCCTGTAAGAGTTTAGCTCTACCCACAGGTTAGTTCAGATCAAGGCAAAGACACCTGCTACATGTATCTCATTTTTGTCCATATTGGAAATTAATTGATTATCTGAAACATTTAAATGTTTCAAAACAATAAAAGCAGAAGAAATCTGTAAGGATTTTTTTTTAACAACATTATGCATGAAAAAAATAATTAGTGATTTAATTAGCGTGAAAGGATCAATAAAAAGCACGTTCACAAATTAATAAACATATAAAATTTGATTAATTATTAACCAAATGTCTTCCCGTGTGGGTAACCAAGCAGTAGACAATGAGATTCTGTCTTCTTCCTGCTTTATTTAAATGAAAAGTAACTTTCCTGTGCAGTGCATTAATTTGTTATTACAGTCAGTGACTCAGCGCCTTTTGATCCAAACCATAGACATCTATATTGTCCTTTACAAAACAACATTCTTCTTTCTTATGCATTATTATTTTTGTTGGCTTATTCTTCCGATTCATTTTGCTTTTAATTTTTAACAAAAACAATCCTTTGTTTTTAATTGTCCGCACAACAAATTGGCAAAGCCTCATAGACAGTCCCGGTTAATAAACCACTTAATCACAAAACCTTAAATAAATTAAAATCCTGACGAGATACAGTCTTTGAAATAAAGAGTCGTATTCAGCTCTTTTCCAGTTTCACGGGTTTTATTGACATATCCAGCTCAACCTTTGTAAATTTGAATGCTTTGAGTGAGACTTCCACAATATAGCATTAAGAACACAAACAGAGACTCTGGTTCGCTTTTGAGTGCCTTGTGTGTCGGTTTACATCCTGGTATTGACACAGCTCAGACAGAGATTTGCACTTATGTAACCTTGTGTTAGACTTCAGCTTCAGTCCTGTTGTCTTGGCAACTTTCCCAGAAACAATAGTACATCACAGCGTAGCACAGGGAAGATAATACAGACACAAATAAAGGCTCATTGCCTTCTATAACGTGCCAAAATGGCAAACGCAGATTTATGAGATGATACGTGAACGTGCGGACATGGAGTGACAGGCGCTTGCTGGAAAAAAAATAAATAAATAAAATGCACGTGCAGAAGGAGCAAGCAAATTTTCAGCCACCTGACCTTTAATTTTGCCTGTTTGCATGTGTTTGCAACAGGTTTACAAGTAGCTGTTCAAAAATCTCTCCGAGCTAATAATGCTGATATGATCTGCAACATGTTAATTTCCCCTGTTTCCCACACACTTTAAGTATCCACCTGAGTCTCATTCATGCGCGTAAATCAAATGTCATTCTCCACGTTTTGTGTTTGGCTTGTGTTCCCTCTGCTCCACGTCCGCAACCGTGGAGAAAAAACAGCAGATCTGGTCTCTCTGCCCATATATTGGATCTTCGGAGGTTGTAATATTAGCACAGAGTCGCATTTGCATTTTGGTTTTGTATTCTGCGCCGCAGCTTCCATGTTTAACTACTCTGTGCTTGTTTAATTGTCCTTGGTGCAATAGATGTGCAGGTTTTTAATAAACAAAGGACTTCAGTTTTCAAACCTGAGACAGACCCTGAGATGTGTAGTGAATAATACCTGGTGTCATGCAATGTTTCAACTCAATATATTTCTTCCTCGTGTTAAACCCGAATCATTGACAACTGTGTGCATTGGCCTGATTGCAATTGCTGTAAAGATTTCAGATGATGCCCATCGCATGTGTCTTTTGCATTTACAGTTCGCCGTAGGCATGCAAATGCTTTATCTGTATTCATCATTATTAAAACTTAAGCATGCTGGGTCAAAAGTGCATCTGAATTTGCATCCATTTGCCCTCCTGGGTAAAATAAAAGCATGATGTAGGGTATGCCAGTACTATAGAGTGTTGCATTTAGGGGGATTTAAGCCTTTAATAGCAGACCATGATGAGTCTGAGTTAAAATCTAATTAGGGGAGCTGTTGTTTTCAAAAACCGAAGTAATGCAGTAATTCCTTTAACATATACTGAATGCTCAAAACCATCTGGATGGCACTCGAAGATTATTGTCATAATACCCTAATCACATCTGTACTAAGCGATTAAACCAATATGAACTGTGATTATTCATTATATATATTGATGATATATGTATATATATAGTAGTTTAGCTATTTGCCAAGGCCTAAATATTTACCAGGGTATTGGCCCATACTGACCTGATAGTCTGACACAGCTACTGGAAATGTGTTGGCTGTAGATCCATAATGAATCTCCTGTTCTACCACATCTCAAAGTGTTTGGTTGTATTGAGCTCTGGTGACTCCACTGAAGTTCAGTGCTCACATGTATTGTCATGTTCAGATGAGTTGAGCTTGTGGCATGGTGCATAATTATTGCTGAAAGTAGTCTTATGAAGATGGAAACACTGTGGCCATAAAGGCATTGACTACAGACTCATGTTGTTTAGGCTTTCAGAACATGTAAATTAAAAATATAGTTCAGATTGTTTTCTCTGCATATTCAGATAAGTCCCAAAACATTAATCTACCTTTAGAGAAGATCCAACACAAGCTACCAGCAGGTATTATCTGAAACTTGAGTTTGGCTTGAAGCTGTTAGTCTCAGGCTGATATAGGGGGAAATGATTCTTTTTGAGTACCTACTTGAATTTTCTGCCTTTAAGCACATTAACTGTAGTCTCTGCCAGCTGGCTGTACACCTGTGCAAACTTCTTTGGCAAGAGGCGTTTTCTCGATCACGGTTTGGGCACCTGAATCATTTAACTCTGCGCTGCCAGATGAGGGATTGAAAAATATATAGCAACCTGTTTGCATTGGTGAGGCAATGCTTAAAAGGAAAATGAGGCTTATCTATTTTTTTTTTCCTCCTACATCCGATTTCTACATTAACAGAAGTACAAATTCCCTGAAGACAGGTGGCTTACTTTGTTTCTGTCAATGATGCTTCTACAGGAATGACACCTGCTGTCATAAAGATTTTATACCAGCTCCTCTGTCTTGAATTTGCAGTTTCTGCTGAAGATGAGGTCTCTTACAACCATGGCTCCTCACTTCCATCTCCTCTAAGCAACGTTTTCTGTCAGACGAGCATGTCAAACCGTCTCTCAGCATTTCTTTAAATCTCCCTCTCTACAGACACCCCATCATTTTCTTCCCACTATTCTTAGCACACGACCTTCCTCCACTATCCCTCATCTTTTTAACTCCTACAATTCCTCTATCTCCACCACCCAAGGTAAAATTGCTTTCCGTGCTGTCTGTAGTAAGTATTGCCTTAGTGATTTGTATCTGACCCACCACCTGACTCCACTCCTGGTTGATAATAAAGCGTAACAAAACCTCTGCTTGCTGTAACCCGACGTATTTGTCAGACTTTAAAAGCTTTTTTTGATCCAGACACCAGCTGGCAATTAAAATACTAAACTTGTATCATTGAGATCTATGGCAGAGGTGAAAATATCGCAAAAGGCTTAAATAGCCACATTAAAGCTGCTGTCACGCCGCTTTTTTTTTTATTTATCCTGCACAGTATCCTGGACTATATAAAACCAAGTTATAAGTAGATCTAATGTTGAAAAAATTAATAACATATTAGAAACTTAAAGTTCCATTGCATCTATAAAGTCTATGCATGATTTTTAATAAAACTTTTTATTGGTACAGTGTGTGTGTGTGTGTGTGTGTGTGTGTGTGAGTGTGTCTGTGTATTCAGATTCCAGGTGAAAAATAAACATTAATCTACTGTCTCACAACAAAGTAATTATACTTCTTTCGCATTTCCCTCTGTCTGTGTGAAGATATGAAGATATTTATAAGCAAAATTAATCAGAAAATAGATTGGACAGTCCTGCCGTTGGAGCCGGTTCAAATATGCAGCATTTGTGGGTGAGTTTGCATTATTAAAAAAAGCAGACAATAATAATAATAAAATACAGTTAATTTACACAATTGTCGATTTTGTCAGCTAATGTGTTGAAACAGAATGGATATTTTATTAAAGAGGAGAGCCCAAATTTATCTACAGAGGACCTGAATGTATTTCAATTGTATGGCTTCAAAGATAATAAATGCTGTACTTTAATTTTTCAATTAAAATTTAAAAACCAATACAACAACAAAGAAAAACTCATGCCAGATCCCTTGATGGTAAGTTTTCTTTTCTGTTAATGAACATGTTAAAGTATTTGCTTTCTGGGGCTTTTAGATGTTATGAAATACAGTTTATGTGTCTGTCTTGTTAAACAGAAGACATCACGTCTTCTGTGTTATGTTAATTTCACACATGATCATTTACAATATGATAAATGAACAAAAACGTGAAAGTAATTCAGAATATTTTTATGGTGAACCATAAACTAGAAAACAAAACAAACAAACAAAAAAGAGTTTGATGGGAAAGTTCAGATTCTTGGAAAAGGGGTTTAGGGTGGAGGGCAACAAAAGTAAAGACACAGTCGGAGAAAAAAAAAAAAAAAAAAAGATTAGTCTTGACTTCTGAGTCAATTTAACTCGCTCTTAGATTAGGTCAGGCTACATTGGCTACATTTCCTGAAATAAAAAATGACAAACTAGCAGCTGTACTTTGTTAAGGTTAAAACATGGGTTTATTCCAAATATCTGTCAGCTAAAAGTACCACAGTCGAATCTCATTAACCACACGAACAACGGAGCAAGACTTCTTAAATGCTCCTGCTGTTTTTATTGCCTTTTTACATGTCAGTTTGAATTGTGTACTCTAAAGGAAGGTGGCTACATCATTAAACTTGTGTGGTCATACTGTTAAATTTATTCAATTTATTATTCAGTTTACTACCTGCATTAAGTGCAGTATGTAGGCTAAAGCTTAAATATATACTGCCCTTCACAGATTAAAAACAATAATCAAATAGGTTCATAAAACAATAAGACACAACAAAATCAGGAGGAAAGAGTTCCTGGTAAAGACAGCAACCATATTTTCCTTGAGTTCATCGAAGCTGTTATTGTCCCTGTGTTTCTGTCTCTGTCCCTCCATTGTGCTTTCTCACAGGAAATACACCAATGTATTGTGTCTATAAGTGTTCCCCATACAGCCTCTTATAGTTTTTTTTAATGTGATGTTTTCTAAATGATTAAGTTTCTAATATTTTATCAGTTACACTCTCACAGTTTCTTTTTTCCTACAGATCACCCAAACTGCTGTCAGATATTATGTATTATATAGGTATGTAATTAAGCACAATGATTTTTTATAAGAACGCAAAACTTTGACGAGCCACTAAAAGACTCAGATGTTTTGACAAACTTTTACACTACTGCCACTTGTGCTGCATCTCAGTCTTCTGTGACATCAGATACGATGGCGTTAGATCCCAGCAACATACCCGAGGTTCCATGAACGCATCGCATTCCCTCCAAATGCTGATTGCCATCCAAGCCTCTAAGCAGACCCCTTAAAAGTGAAACAAACGTTGAATTTCAAACATAATGGAGGGGGAATGGGAGGAGAAACAACTCCAAGTGAAGCAGAAGTTATGTGTAAAATGCGTGCGAGTAAAGTATGGCGGTAAAAAAAAGAGAAAATGAGAAAGTGTAGTTCCTGCCAAATGTTGGGTTCTGGGGAGAGCAATCGATGGGTCCCATCTGCTGTCTTTAAATCACCAGTGAAGTTTGCATGCAGGATCCTGAGACTGTGTCCAGGAGAAGGTTGACACTACAGCTGTCAGTTTTACAGAAGATTATTGCTTTGTTTCTTGAATACATTCAATCCATCGCATCAATAACATTTACAGGGTTGGTAAATAGACAATATTTTGTTTGTTTTTTAGAAAATTAGTGGAACTAATATGTGACGATATATGATTAGATACGGACTAGTTAGCTTTATGTTTCTATCTAATGTGGTATGACTTAGCTTAAATTATGCTTAGTTTGATGCACTTTATGACTGCATATCTTCAGATTATGAAAATATCACAAAAATGCTTGTAAGTCACATACAACAGTTTAACTCAGGGGTTTCGTACTGCAGTCCTCGAGGGATGGAGGACTGAATCTTTAAAGTCCGACTGTGGTCCAACGAACTACTGAATGCCCAAATTGCCTCATAAACTTTTACAGTGTCCTACAAAAAAACAAATTGCTTAGATCCACTATTGTTGAAGCAGAGATGCATCCAAAAGTTGCAGAACCACAATGTCCACAATGTTTTGTTTACAGTACAAAACTGAGGAATGGTGAAATGCCAAGGACTTCATACAGAGCAGGGTGCAAATTAGCAAGGTGGCAATTCACCTCAAATCAAATGTTTTTTTTCTTTTTTCTCTAGTTTGCGTTTGCTTTTGCATTTGATACCAATTCAGTTTGTTTAGTCCATGTTTGTCATTCCCTTTCATTAGTCTTCTTCAGGCTTCAGTTCCAGCACACCTGCCATTCATTAGTACTCAGGACACTTGTCACTCATCCAGTAATCCCATTATGTAAATTGGGCTTTTTTTTTTCATCCATCAGCCGGTCATACTCATAGCATCCTGTTTACTATCTGCACCCACTAGTTACCAGCTTGTCATCCTGACTGGATTTTATGAGCTTGTTAATTTAATTTTTCATGATAGTCCTTATTTTCCTGCTTGTAAAAAAAAAAAAAAACCTTCCTTCCTACTCACAACCATGACTCATGACAGAAATGATATCATATTTCTTCTTATTAATTTTGCTGAAATGGTAATTATTACATTAGGAAGTGCATTAATTTCCTTTGACCCTGAGATATTTTTTTTTTATTAAAGCCAAGAAAGAGTGTTGAGGGAATAAAGAAACCCCGATAGCTCCACTTTGACTGTCAGAGATTTAGAGCTCCTCCAGTGTCTCTGCTTTGTGTGACCTTGTTTGCTCTTTTCCGTGTGTGTGTGTGTGTGTGTGTGTGTGTGTGTGTGTGTGTGTGTGTGTGTCTGTGACCTGGAAATCGATTCCAGCACAGCATCTTGAGGGATTTCTCAATTCCTAGGATAGATTTAAAAGAGGAAAGAACTGAGAAGAGAGGAGACTTGAAGGAGCTATTACCAAAGATGAACTGATGTACTTTTTTGTAGAAATCTTCTAATAAGAAACACAACCACAGACTGTGATCTGATTTCAAATTTCTTAAAGCTGTCACTTCTCATCTTACATCGATGCTCCAACAACAGAATGAACAAAAGATCTAATTATTCTAGTGATGTTATTTAAAAAAAGGGATGCTCCATTTTGTCAAATGTTTCGACATTGGTCTTCCTCGCCTCCGCTGCTCAGATCTCTGGTGGGAAGAACAGACTTGAAGAGCAGACGAGGTTTTTATTGCCAAGCATCTGTAAGCAGAAAAATAAAAGGAGGTGTCACAACAAACAGCAAACATCTGTCACAATCCTGAAACTAGAACTGCTCTAAATATCCTGGTTTCTCTAAGTTTTTGGCATCAACTGAAACAGAGTTGGTCAAAGCGATGAGGCCCTCAGGTACATCGCTGAGGACTGCACACAGCAGTCAGAAAGAATTGAAGAACCTCTCAGGAAACTGAAGTGGACAGAAGTAACGAATGCCCAGAAATGTTTGATAGTAGTTTCCAACTCAGGTTTGTTATAACTTGTGATGAAACTAACTTTGTCAGTTTGGATCCCTGTCATCAGATCTTCTTCTGGAACTATCTTAACAATTATTATCCTGAAGCCTAATTAAAGACATGGATATTTACCATCTTCATCTTGTTCAAAGTATCCAACACAAAAAGTAAAAAAATAAAATAAAAAAGCTAGTTTCTGCTCTAAAGCTTCTGGGTAAAATCTTAGTAAATAGAAATATATGATCTCCTTCTGTCCCAACACCATGAAAAGATTCCTGGAAACTTTGACTTTTTATGTTTCTGTCGGAGTCCCCATTTGGTTTTGCAAAGTCAAAGAGATTAACTCATTACGTTTTGTTTGAAAGCTTCGTTTCTAAAGTACAGTACAACAATAAAGTAGTATTTTTCAAAGTTATCATAACGTTATAATCTTTTATCAGCACCAGCCTAATTCCTCCAGTCACCTGAAAGCACCAGAATGAGGTCTAATCCCCAGAGGTTCAGCTAAAGCTGGGAAAACCCAAGTAACCATTCACCTACATCTCTGATATCTGACTGGACATACACCAGCAGATTAAGCCTGACATGTTTTAATTTGGTTTGTAGAAAATAATGTAGGTAGGCATGACATTTACTGTCCTCAAGAATATTTTAGCATCTTTAAGTTGTTGATATGTTGTCATCGGTGTTGTTCATACAAGTTGAAATATCTGGTCGTATTTTACCTTTCAAGATTTGCTACTTAATTCAGCATATTGAATGCCTTCAAATAATATACCAATGATATTGATTTGCACATACCAGCTGGTTTCTTGACAGCCTTCTACGCCTTCCTGTCAATCATTACTTTCTGTGTTAAATACTTATTCCCCGTACCATTCAACTTTATAGCACAATTTCATTTATGAAGTAAATTTCCTCAGTTTTTTGTTGTTGTATGTGTTGAGTATTTGGGTTCTTGTCGACATCAGGTGTAAATTTCACATTTATGGTCCTGTTAAAAATATTGACATTGATGTATTGAGTACTTGTTTCACCCAACATATGGCAGAAACTCACCTCTAATAATTCACAATTTGCTTTTCTCATATTTCATTCTGTGCCTTCTTGAGAAATTTGGCCATGTCAGTGTGTCCTTAAAAAGTAAGCTGAACTTTGCTCTGAAATAAATTTAACAGCGCTGGTTTTCTGCTTCGTTGGCTGTACATAAGTCTCTTTCATCTGCATTACATTTATTTAATGCTCTTACTAGTAAATGCAGCTGTAAAACCCACACATTTTAAATAGGAACACTGAACTCGAGCATGGCCTGTGCACCAGGGGACATTAGAGGCTTGGTAAGAACATGAATAAACATCAGATAGCTTGTAAAGTAGCAACGCTCTTCAATAAACAGCGCAATGATGTAAAAGCCTTTTACCGTTATTTAATGCTGGCAGGATTAACCTAACAAGGTTAATACTATATGTTATGATGTTGTTTTATTAATACGACATGTTATGCCACAAGAATACATAAACATTTCACATGAGATTGTAAAAACGGACAGGTCTGCCCGTCTTTTGTCTCGAAACAAAAACAGCAGCTCCTCATAGGTGGAGAAAAAGACATTAATACTTCTGCCCCTGTGTTAGTTTCTTTTTGATTAAACAAAGAGATACAAAATCACTGAAGCATCACTCAGTAAATCACGATAGCGTGTAACAAGTCACTGGAGAAGTGGAAAAACAATTTACAGAGGGAGGGAGATGATGCAGATAGTTGCTTCTCTCCGAAAGATAAAGCTAAAGAGGACTGCAGAGATCATCAAGGAGGTGGAGAGGAAAGACAAGATTGAATACCCAGCGTTCCATAAAGATTGGACCCTTTCCATCCACAAAGCCCGACTCCAAAGGAGGAGCACTGACTCCCCGAGGAGGACGAGGGGATAAGAGAGTGGAGCAGAGCAGCGTAACTTGAAAATCAGGTGATGAGATTTGGACTTAAGGGTGGGTTGTACTTAAGCACAACAGATGGCGGTAAGTGTTGGATGTTAGGAAACAGGCGAAGCAGTAAACTCATTAAGAATCCTCCTGGGTCACGAGCATCATGCCGAGAGGGGGAGAATCCAGTTCAAAACAAGGAGATCGGAAAGTTGGACTTCTTTGATTTTAGATAAGGAGATTGTCTTGCAAACATTATCACTTTCACGTGTTGCCATACGACAAACAATTTGTTTTATTGAAATTTTATGTGTAAGATCAATGCAAGATAGTACAAAAGCTGTCCTGTCAACAGGACTTGATCTGTGAATCTCTGCTGCTCCTCCAAAGTTACCATGGGCTGCTCTTAACATAGCCCGGTAAAAAATTTTTAAAATTTTGTTATATTGTTCTATAATCTAAATAAATTAACTTCTTTGCAGCATATTCCTGGCCTGCCTGCCGTATTCTTTCTTCTTCATGACGCTGTTAACGTTCTCCACCAAACCTCTGAATTAAAAAAAAGTCCTTCCAATTTACAGTCGTGCTTATTTTGTTCTAATATTGTATTGTAATCAACAAAATTCTCTCACAATATAATAAAATTTTCTGAAGTAACGTAAAAAAAAAAATTTAAAAACATGTTAGCTTACTACTATGTAACTATTTATTTGATGTTAGATTCCAAATCAGTTTTATAGATTTTCTCTTCTTCACATGTCTAGCTGTGCAGTTCTGCGATTCAAATCCCTGATGACTCGGTCGCTTTCGTCAGAGTTGTGTGTGCATGCATCTTCCCAGCAAAGCCTATTTACAATAACCACAAAACAACACAACAAAATGGTTAATAAATCCAGCAATAGGCTTCAGACAGCTTCACAACATTTGCAATTAGTCTCCCACCAGCATATGCAGCATAAGAGAGTCGTGTCCTTTGCTCGGCTAAATTCTTAATTGCGTGCAAATAAGAACGACCCAGGTTCAAGATGCGATGCAATGAATCCATCTCATCACAAAGCTCAACATGAGAGCGAAATTAAGCATAACAGCGTCCTTCACTGAGAGCCTTATAATGGAACGCTTCATGTTTTTGCAAACTTGTTCAAACCCCTTGAAAAGCTCTCCTGGGTCGGGACCCTCCGAAGTGTCGTTAAAGTTAGATGATTCATGTTTCGGTTCAATCCTGAAATCCCTTCTTGCATCACCCAGTTTTCGTCCCGAGTTCCAAAAACCCTCATCCTCCAGCGCTTCAATCGTGAGTCAGGTCTGATCTGCCGTACTCCTCTATTCCCCCACCTCCCTCTGCCATCTGTCACAGTGGGGTCCTCGCTGCCAAGTATCGCCTTTGAAAAGATTTAAAAGCTCATCCTGTCTCATACTCAACATTTCCAATGGTTAAACTATTTCTCAGTTGGTTTCTCCACTCATGTCCCAGTCAAAAAAAAAAAAAAAAACAGCACCTGACGTGCCAATTATATGTATATTTAAATTCATGACGCGTGATTTGCCTGTTGGATTCGTAGAAATGTGAATCAAAATAACAGTAACACACCTGCCAAGTGATTAATTGTGCATTATTATGTTTCCATTATTTGCAGTAGTTAATTTACGAAAACTATATAAAACCTGATATAATCATTTTGTTACAACTACAATCATGACGACGGTTTTAAACATGAATATCATGCCCTTGCAAGCAGTAAGCCTATGTAACCTTTGAGGTTTTTCTTTTTTTTTTTTTGAAGGGATGCAAGAGGAAATGTTTACTCATTAAAAATCGCTTGCCTTAGTCTTAGCTAGCCAGAGTGTGTAACGAGTAAAAACGGTCTCTTTTTTTGTATCAGGAAAACTGTGTTTATGCTCGACTCCACGGACTCGGCATGTTGCAGTGATGTGTAGAAGATAATACATGGTTTGTTGTCGAGGTGAAGCGGCATAGCCATCCCCACAGCCACAAGGAGACGGCCCAGCTAACCACAGAGGACACGCAGAAAGCAGCGAGCTCAGAGACGAAGGGTCAGCAGCAGAACTGTTAGCCAAGCACAGAGTAACACTGACCTGCAGGAAGCACAACGCAGCTGCATGTTTGTGCTGTTAAATGTTGCTGAATCAATACCAGTGGTGCTGACACCTTACAATGGAGGGTAACAAAGAGGTGGTTTTTGTTGCGTGAGCCGACCGTCCAGTGCAATCCTGAGCTGCACCCCAAAGTGATTATTTGAACTTGTGAGGAATGCCAACATTGATCAGCGTGTACAGCAGAGGTTACCATGGAGACACCAGGTACCTGCGGTTGCAGACACTTTGATAACCAAGGAGTTACTCTGATTTTTTTTTTTTTTTTTTGGTCACCTCTTACCATAGCTTAGAAATTTGCTGAATTATTTCCAAGTTTTGACTTTTGTCAAGAAAAATTAACTTTTTCATTATTTAATCTTTTATACATGTGAAATAAAGTACAACAAATGCTGAGAACATTTTCATCTCAAAAAGGCAGCTGTGAAACACTCAGGTTATGCATTTTAGTACAACAACTCACTGGTTTTATCATGCTATCTGGCCATTAAGTAAGCATGGAGTGCAAAGGGGCCTCAACACACAGTCCTCTGAATCCAGAGCTGACGGTGATGGAGAGGGAGAACACGATGTTATATAGCTCCAGTTCAACTCAATGAACACTTAATGCAGATTTAATTGAGGGATTTAAGGAAACAGAGGCTGGGAATGCACTGCAGCACATGTACATCCACTTACTCATTTAATGAAGGATTATTCAATAAAATACTCGATAAGTAAAATACACAACAGCTGCAGTCTTATAGGGAGATCAGTCTGGGTCATCTGAGATTGTCACTGTTGACAGTACACACACAAATGAAATGTAAACTACCAGAGACTGCTCGCCTTTGGTGGATAGGAAGTCATTTATTTTGCAGATTAATCAAGCTAGTTTTCAAATTATTTAAAACAATATGTTTTATCTTGGATAAGCAACAGACACCAAAAAAAAAAAAAAAAAGTACAATTAATGTGTTACAAGAAGTGACTAGGACAAAACACGTCTATACCGGAGAAAACCGTATAGAGAGGAGACAGATTTAGTCTGTCAAAAACGAAGTCATCCCAAACTAAAATAACTTGGCACAAAAAGTACCAAATAAAAGTTAATCACAACTGAAAACAAAAACATTTGGACAGTAATAAAATGATTCATTAAAAAATGTGCCAAGTGATAAACGATTAGTCCAAAGTGTGACCACAGACACCTGAATGTTGGATCAGGTGGAGCTATTGCACCCCATTTTTAAAAGAGGGGAAACAAATCTATCACTCCATGTGTCCAAAAAAAAAGTTTATTCTCATTATACTTTTTTCAACAAGCAAGAAAATAATAATATTAGATACTGCTATAAATATATGTCTTGTGCAAAGCAGATTGTGAACTTAGGTTATGAATCTTAAAGATATTCTATAAAACAAAATGTAAATATAGATGTAGGTGTTAAGTAGCAATTTAGCTCAGGTTTAAAAGACGGGATTTTACAGCCTTTCTACTTAATGAATTTGCATCTAGCTGTTGCTTTAGAAAGAAAACATTACTGAAAGGGTTACCGAGGCCCTTTGAACTGGAGTGTTCAAGAGACTCAATATCTAAATTGTACATGCTGCTAGCGAAGAAATGTGATTAGCAGCATTTAGGAGTTTGATGTTTCAGCTGTGCAGCAAAAATAAAACCTCAAGCATAGTTTTTATTTTTGCTATTGTGTGGACAAATAGTTTTCTATTTTAATCTTGCAGCCCACAGAGCTCTGTACGGCATTTTACGCTTTCATTTATGATTGTAGTGCCTCGGTAAAAACAGTCTCTACACAGCACGTTGCTCCACGGCGAAGAAAAGTTTTCAGAAAGCCTCTTTGACCTTTACCAAAAATCTTCTAGAAACGCCTTTTAAAGCTCTAAAATGCTATTGTGTCGTAGAGAAATGAGTGTCGTCATTAAATATTCCGTTTAAACACTTCTGTTTTATCGTGAACCAACCCTTTCTCCTTATCACCTCATGCCAGTCCCCTCCATAAATATTTACTGCAGGAAGTTGTGCCTGAAGAAGAATACCAATTCAGCGGGCTTTCGGGAGGGAAACGGGGAAGTGTGGCATGCCGCAGAGAATTGGATTAACAGAGAGAAAATTAATATAGCATCTGCTCTTTTTCTCTATCACTTGGTTTAATGCGTTTATGTTGACTGTGTATATGTGTGCCGACTATAGCGCCATCTGTGCTGCCATCAACTGAGATTTTAGACAGCGGCCGCGGAGAGATAGACGCAGAGTGAGCCGTTCCACAGTCACAAATGCTTTACAGCACCCAGATTTCAACAATAACAATACTGTTGGAGAAAGATGTTCTCATCAAGAGCAAATTCATCATATATTTTTATTTTGTTTTATTTATTTTTTTCATTTTCTAACCAAAAAAAATGCATGAGCCAAAATTATATCAGACTGCACATTGACCAGAGCCTTCCCACTGCTGCGTTTTCCAAACCGACTGAGTAAGCAGAGGAAAATATGTCGGCTCCAGGCTAATAGCTTTTTAACTGTGGACACTGGAGGCTCTGTCTTCCAACAAAGACATCATTTTAAAGGGTTTTGAGCTACGGTTCAAAATATTAGCACAAAGTAGAGACACAACACTCCTTGGTAATGGCTTGTTAAAATGATGGGTTTGGAACCCATTTTATCTACAGATTATTCTGAGAAAATGTATTTTTATTTATTTATTTATTTATTTATTTATTTTTGTTTTGCAGTTTTTGACATCGAGGCAAATTTAATTATCAGTTAACATCTGTAGTTTGCTCTTTACTCTCTGCCGCATTCACAAAATAAACATGTCATCTTGGAGTTCTTACATCAGACCTTACATCTTACATCAGTGACATCATATGGGCTTAAACCTTCTGCTAGCACTGATTTATCTGTATGACTGTAACGGTCCATTCGTATTTAATGTACTGGTTGCAATTATTTGTTGATTGGCTCATCAATTACCGTGCAGTGCCTGTTCTGTCTGTGTCATTAAGGAACCAGAAGGCAAGCAAAGTTAAAAGGACCCGGTGTCACTGTTGCCAGGTTTGTCCCACTGATTGATAATCTTATTTCAACCATTTTTCACCATTTCACATTTAAACTCCACTTTAGCCCTTAGATACGTTCACTTTAATGTGGACAACAGGAGATGCTGTCGTTTGTAAATTAAAGTTTTTACTCTGTTTCTTTATGTCCTCTTTAATCCCATAAAAAGACTTGGGTGATTAAAGTGGACATAAAGCAGCACCAGGAAATCCAGCCATGGATCAAACTTGAGGATAAGGAATAAACAAAACACACCATAAACGATGCTGCCGTTTCCACATGTTTCTGTTTAGAGCAGCAATAGAAACTGCAATTTAGCACCAGACATTAAAAAAAAAAAAACATTTTAAATGTGTTTTTCTTTTTCTATGCTGCTGAACTAAAATATTAATTTATTTTAAGCCTTTTTACACATTTTTATGATGGGGCACAAGCATGCCTAAATCAGGCTCTGTCGACTCTAACCCATGTGTTTTGCGAAAAAAATGTTGTTTTCTAACTCCCATCAACATAAAAAGTGGGGCTTTTTTAACTGAAAATTTTGATATTCTTTACATCAAAATTTTCTTTATATCAAAGTGCATTCATGGGAGAACTGGATGTCCAGAGATTTTAAAAACAGAGGCACAAAAGTCCATTTTGCACATGCCAACCTTTATTGCTAGAGATAAAAAACCAGGTCGACAGTGTCATTTTTTACAGTTTTAAGTTTTCTTCCTACATTTGTCCCTCCTTGTCCTGGCTCTCGTTTTCTTAAAACAAAGTCTGACTTGAGCATAATCCGTGGTATTGCAATAACAACTTTTCCTTATATTTTCCACTGCAAATATTGGTTAAAAGTCAATACCCTTAAATAATTGGATAATGATTAGTCGAGCAAACAGTGGATTAACACGGTAAAGTCAAATATTCATAAACACAAATGTTGTCTTTCAACTCATAAAGGACAAAACAGACAAGTGCTGCATAATTACTCATGTAAACGCATAAAACGGCCTAGCTAGACTGTTTTTGCAGTAAGCTTGAAGATTAGCCGTACTTCCAGACTTCCGACTTTCAAGTCCAAATAAAACAGCTGATTTTGTGAAAGGCAGATGACTTGCTCACTTCAAATACATGCTTGCTTTGAAGATTATGGAGGTTTTCAAGTTGGAGGGGGGAAACTCAAAGTCCTTTATAAGAGTAAGCCCCTTTAAACAGACCACAGCGTATTTCAAGTTCTGTGTAGAGCAACTCTTTCATTTAACGAAGTACCCAGCCACATGCACTTGTGAGTCATCTTCTTCTGCAACTGTAATGAAAGCTGGCTCAACAACTGAACTGGAGCATCATATCAGAAATCAGGCTGCTGTGAAACAGAATGTGGCAACAGTGTTAAGTAAGCTAGCTGCTGTCTTCAAAAGATTAATGTCTGTAGAATATCTTTTCGTCTTATGTCTTATATCTAGAACATTCCCCCAAAAATGTGCTTTTTGTGCAAGAAAAAAGTTATCACAACACAGCTCTCATTCTCTCTCTCTGTCACTTGCTACATATATTCTGATTTGGTTTCTGGTGGGGTGAAATGGCTTCTGCTAATTAATGTCTGAACTATTAACGATGTCAACACAGTCCAGTATTCGTAATAGTGCAACCGGATGTTTCTAAGTCTGATTTGCTCAGGTCGCATCATTCTGAGTGAGGTTTACCAGGCCCAGAGTTATGAGCAAAAGACAAACTATTATTTCTCTACTTAATCAAGTAGAGAAATAATAGTTGTATTGTTTATTTGTTGCTCGCTTTGTGGTATTCTTGTAATTTGGTTGGTACTGAAATTGCAGCCTTTTCACCATCAGAGTGTTTGGTCGTGTTTATTGCGTTTTCCATGTGCTCCATTCTACTGCGGAGCATTCAGTTGATTTTTTTTCCACTGTTTGCTCGACTAATCATTATCCAATTATTTAAGGGTATTGACTTTTAACCAATATTTGCAGTGGAAAATATAAGGAAAAGTTGTTATTGCAATACCACGGATTATGCTCAAGTTAGATTTTGTTTTAAGAAAATGAGAGCTAGGACAAGGAGGGACAAATGTAGGAAGAAAACTTAAAACTGTAAAAAATGACCTGGTTTTTTATCTCTAGCAATAAAGGTTGGCATGTGCAAAATGGACTTTTGTGCCTCTGTTTTTAAAATCTCTGAAAATCCAGTTCTCCCATGAATGCACAATAAAGACTATAAAAATTTTTACTTAAAAAAAAAAAAAACTTTTTAGTTTAATGGGTGTTAAAAAAAAAAAAAAACAATTTTTTGCAAAACACATGGGTTAGAGTCGACAGAGCCTGATTTAGGCACACTTGTGCCCCATGATAAAAATGTGTAAAAAGGCTTAAAATAAATTAATCTTTTAGTTCAGCAGCATAGAAAAAGGAAAACACATTTAAAATATTGTTGTTTTTTTATTTTTTATGTCTGGTGCTAAATTGCAGTTTCTATTGCTGCTCTAAATAGAAACATGTGGAAACAGCTGATATGCAGGAAATCAGATGTGCCCCAGTTACTGCAACAATGTTGGTCTTCATGAAAATGATATATTAAAGATTGAACAGAAATTCAATTACACACAAAACTAAACTAAACTAATCTGACAGTTCAAGTGGGGGAAGGTCATCTACGCTTATCTAAATGTTGTTGGTTGGTTCAATGTACAGTTTTCATGTTCATCCTAAGTACATCCTGTCTTACTAAAGAGCCTCAAACACAAACGGTCTCAAATGTAAAACACTCACTTTAATAACCAGGGCCTTCAGTAAGAGCAAGAAATAACATTTCACTAAAGAGACCTTCATTTGACGAGAAGTACTGTGAAATTTTAATGACTCAAGATGTTGACACGTGACCATTTATAGAATTTAATAAAACTCCTATAAAGTATGCCAGCTGAACACGGTCGTCTCTGTCTGAGGAAGGGACACAACACAATGGAAATGATGTAAAGGGTAAAAAGTTAAATGTAGACTGACATTAAAGGATGAAATATACTACCAACAGAGGAAATACACAACAAAATAAAGACGAGTGAGCAGAAATGTAAGTTATCACTTATGACTGGGAAATGTGATTTACATTCTGATAGGTGAAAGACGAGAGAAATGATAAATATGTTTTTGAAAGTGGCTGATGAAGGTGATATTCAGACTTCAAGAAAGAAAACCCACAGTCATCTATAATGTTATCATTAAAATATCACGCAGAGGATCAGGGAAGATGGCAGTCATTACCGCCACAGTAAATCCACAGGTGCACATTTGATATGTTCTCAAACCATTAGTCAAAAGCAGGTTTGGCGAAGGTGCTATCGTAGCATAGTAAGATAAAAACATATTATATATACAGGAACGTGGAGACATCCACATCAGCACAACTAGATGATTACATGAACACACTGGGAAGCGTGCAGCAGTAAGGAAAGAAATTCTTAATCACAAAACATAATTGGATTTATTAATGTATTTTTGTCTCAGGTTTGCATCTTCGCCTGCTCAAAAATGCCTTATCCTGTTCTGAAAAAAAAGAAAAAAACTAAGTGCCAATTACAATTCAACAATTTTTTTTAACACGTAGTCTAAAAGAGAGTCATTATTTACAACAGTTTCATTCATTCATTTACAAAACACAGTGTTCGCTAACAAAGCAACGTTAAGAACAAACTAACAAAACGTCCTGCCGTCGACGTTTTTCCATAGTTTCTTTTATCAGGGCTTGTAGAAGGTTAATTGGGATTTCACAGATTTTTACTTTCTTGGCATCACTAAAAATTCTCTCTAACCAAGTGTGAAAGTACTTTTCCCACACAGCAGAAAGGAAGAAAAAAAAAACCTTAATCAGAAATAGTGTGACAGTCAAGATTTTTTTTTTTTTTTAATCAAACCCCAACCTTCTTTTCAGTGATTCAGTCACTGTGTCGCTCTGTCAGGCTGAGCACCATCTATCAGACTAATTCACAGCACTGGGACATCTGAACTCCAGCCACTGACCCCAAGTGTTTCTGACTTTCCCTCAGACACTTCTATTTAGATTTTGTTAAGATAGACTTCAAATCCTTAGAAAAA
>NW_006800044.1:1579688-1635133 GCF_000485575.1 Poecilia formosa
AAGGTGGCGTTGTTGACAACTTCTGGTTACCCTGCTGTGAGGAGCAGAGTAGCAGATCCCTACCTTAGTGTCGCCACATTAAGTCTTCAAATTGACACAATCCATGTTATTTTGATTCTACTCTCAATTACAGAACCTGATGGTTGCTTGACATCCTTAGCATTGCTGCCGTAAGACACAGGAAGTTGAAACTGGCAGTAAAAAGGTTTATTTGGGGTCACAGAGAAAGTTGAGGCTTCAGAAGTCGCAAGACAGAAGGAGATACGTTTAAAGAAAGCTTTTTTGGTGGTGTGACAAAGTAAAACCAGACTGTAAGATTTAAAACGGATAATTGCTGATGGGACGGGCTTCATTTCTAGCATTGTGGATGGAAAAGGAAAATTAAAGAGGGACTTGAACCCAAGGTCCAGTTTTATGAGGATTGTGGTGACAAGCCAGCTTGAGTGAGTCAGGACAGAACCAGAACTGATCGACAAGTTAAAGATTCATACATTCAGCGGTGAGATGATTTGAAGTCATTCATCGGCAGGGTTGGATGGGATTAGGTCAAGGACACAGGTGGAGAGAGTCTGTGTTCAACAAATCTAGTGGAGATTTGTTGAAGATGCTAAAGAAGGATAAAAAAAAAATGTGGCGTCGGGAAAGAAAAAAAAAACTTTTGAGGACTATTGCTTCACTGTTTCCACACCTTTATTACATTATATAAATAGACCCCACTATGCCTGCAGACCTTATCTGTCAGCCGCTAAAGATGTGGCAGGGCATTTTCATTTCTGTTTTGTCACAGATACGGAGTCTGATGCAGAGAGGATACATGACTGTGTTTTATGTGTTTGGTGTCAGCTGGTGCTGCAGATAACACAGGAAGCCCATTTGAGCAAATTCACATCACTGACATGAATCCACCAGGGGTTTGGCTTTTATCACGAGGAGCTGTGCCACCTTCTGACTGGCCAAGTGAAGTTTACTGACAGCATAGGGGGGAAAAAATAAAATAAAATGTTGGAAAACTTACAACCAGAGATTTATCTGGATTTAAATCCTCCTGCAGTAATGTTTCAAAGCCTTTTGGGCAAGGCATAAATTTCCATTACGCGTGTTGCAGTATATTTCAACATACAGTTGAACTGAAGCCTGAGCTTAAAACGTTTGCTCTGATCGCATCAGAAAATGACCTTACCGTCCAGTGATGATTTTCTCAAATGCATCATTGCTCCCCCACACCATGCAGACAGTTTGTCCCCATTCCTGCATTAAGAGAAAGAAAATGCCCGAGCAGCAAGGGTTCAGTAACATGCACACTGTCACGCGTCAATTTTCCAATCTGCTCTCTCCTTTTAACTCACATGGTTGAGCTTGATTGATACTACAGCTCACCATTCCCTCTTAATCCCATGCATTTTTAAAGAACTAGAGGGACGCTTGCTGGAAACTCATTTCCAATGACTCTACCCATATTGTAATAAGGCAAAGATAGTGCTGGCGTGGCGCTTTGTATTGATTCGAGGCAGAGGTCACTGAATTGTGATTCATTACAAACCCCAGCCAAGCAAAATAGAGAGCCGAAACTCCCATCGTTGCTTATGAGTTTGCATAGGCACCAAATGAAAATCATATCTTCCTTCCAGAACACATGGCACGCTGCAAGTTATGCAATGATAATACATGCAAGGACATTATGTTCAAATATTTATACTTAGTGAGTTTAAATGCATATTTCAAATTGTAATCACCCGGGCACAGAGTGTCTGATGGCTCTGCTAAATATTTTAACACCTCTTATTGTTCTTCCAGTGAAATTGTTGTTTGTCTAAATGCCTGTCGGAGGTTCATTTTTTTTTTTTTCAAATGCTGATTGGAAAGAGTGGGTGGAGAAATTTAGACCATCATATATAGATATTATTGGCTAACATATAGATATAATCAAATCAGTCTAATAAGAAAAGTATTTCATTCAGAAATGCAGCCCTAATCAGAGCACATATTTGTATTTATTGAATATTAGAATAGATTCATACCAGTGAGACTTTTTTTTTCTGTTAATTTGAAAGAGTATAGCTAAAAGATAATGAAAACAAAAAAATGTCAATTTTAAAGACTATTACAAAATATTAAAATTTATTTTAAATATAGGCATTTTCTGTTATGGTCATGCTACACAGTCATGAGGAAGATGATCTGAGAGTGTTTTTCACCCCCGACACACTTCACAAGCAGGATAATCCACAAAGGTCATTGTTTCCATTGGGAAACAATGCTGAACCATGGATCACCGTTTTATCAAGTCCAACATCTGTGCAGCTTTTTACCAGAATGTCTAGAACAATTCATACATCCGTCTGCTGACGAGCTTTCTGGAGAACCAGACTTCATTTTCTAGCAGGCTTTGTCTCCTGCTCACATGGCCAGAAGTATCAATACCTGCTTTAAAGACCATAGTTTCAGCCTGCTTCAGTGGTCAGCAGCTTTCCTGACCTAAACCCCTTAGATAATTTATGGACCATTGTCAAGAGGAAGGTGAGACACCAGATCCAATAATGCAGACGAGGTGAAGGCTGCTGTTATAGCAACCTGGGATTCCTGAACACCTCAGCAGGCATAAAGACTGATCACCTGAGTGCCACACTGCATTGACCCAGTAATTCATGCAAAACGAAACCTGACCAAGTATTAAGTGCATATGCTGTACAGCAAATAACTATGTTATTCAACAGGCTGCCATTAAGTTATTTCTATTGGTATTATGTAATAGTCAAATGTTCTGGGAATTTGAATTTTTCATTTGCTGTATGCCATACTTAACATTATCACGAATAAAGGGTTAAAATGTGACACTGTGTATTCTAAGAAAATATTTCATAAGTTTGAACTTTTTCGAGTGCATGACAAAGCAAACTCCATAACTCTTTAAGTCTACAAAAACTCATCAGAGTACCGGTTATACCTAATGTTGCAGCCTCAGTCTAAATTATTGTCATGTTTTGTGCAAAGTGAAGACTGAGATCTGATGATGGTAAGTTTTAAAGAGACGAGAGCATGTGTTGCAATGGGCAGCGCAGAGGGGACCAAACAGCAGCAGAATCCAGCAGTGACTGACAGAGAATGAGGAGCTTAAATACAGGTGAGTTGATTACTGGCTGGAGAACCAGTGGCTGATTAGTAATGGGCTGCAGCTGAGAGATGAGAGAGAAAGAGAGAGATGAGAGAGAGAGAGAGAGAGAGAGAGAGAGAGAGAGAGCAGGGGAACTAGGAAAATAAGTAAATAACTAAACACAGGATCTAAATATGACATTAAAACTGAGCAGAACCAGGAGGAATAAACTAGATCAGGAAGATATACTAAATGCAAAGCAAATCCTAAAATTTAGTACTCAACAAATTGAAAGATTAAACTAGGCTGGGGGGAATAATGGAAATAACCAGACGTGATATGACAATTATATGATTCATATAAATTTAAAACACATATTTTTTTATATAACAAATATATAAAATGATAGTCTGTCTTATTAGATCCCAGCCAGTTTTCAGACTTTTTTTACACCTTTCATTTTTAATTTGAATAATTTTATTCTTAAACGTTTAAATGCTCCTTTCTTTTACAGGAATTATAATTTTTTTAAACATCCTTAACACCCACCCAAACACTCATATCAACAAAGGCTTTTATTACTGTTGACAAGCTTTTTGCATGATACTACTGGTATTTTAATGGTTTATAATCTCTTTAATTTTGGGGTTTATCACCCTAATCTGCATCTTACTTCACAAATTCCCTGAGAGAATGGACTCCTTGTTGCTATGACTTCTAGTTAAAAAAAACAAACAAAAAAACATTTTAGTAAAATTAAACAATCACATTAAATTTAAATCTGCCAAAGGTATGAATAATTTTGCCCCGATACAATTGAGAATCTGCAGATACAGTAACCACACCCGGACAAACACAGCGTGCATTTAATGTGTGAAAGGCAAAAGCACCACAAATATGGTACTAATTAATATGAATATCAATTTTCAATACACCAAACATTTGCATCCATCAACACATATGGAAACAAGATTTTAGAAAAGAAAATCCAAGCCGTGTTTGTACACAAGGAAGCAACCAAAAATCCAGATTCTTCTGCAAAGCAACAAAGACTTTCTGTGGGTTCCTCTGTCTTCATTCAGCCGACAGTCCGGTTGAGGAGCGTGACAGAGTCCGATGAAAAGTGTATCTGGGCAGGCTTTCTAATGAGAACAGGGAGTGGTCGTTAGCGCTTTAATCTCGGGCTCGGAGCAAAGGGAACAAAAAGAGAAAAAGATTTAGCAGTTGCGGTGTTAAACGATGGCCGGAGTGTAATGAAGTGACACAAATTGATATGAATGTGCTTGTAGCTACAGTAGGGTCAGGAGACACACAAACAATAGACATGTTTCTGGGGGGTGGGAAACAGTTGAGAAATTGCTTTTTCAGCCACAGGGCAGATTATCGCACAGAGCGTAGGGCACTCACAAAACCCATCCTCAAGATTCACTTTTTTTTTATCCAAACTACTTTATTTTGTTGTTTCCAGAAAGGAAGCTGTTAGCATATTCATTGTTGCAACATTGTTAGGGCAAAAACAATGTGCTGTCTGAACGTACAATATGCCCCCATATTGGGTAGTTAGCTAACCCAGTGTGCTGCCCCGGGACAAGGCTGATAACAATTGGTGGAAAAATGTAAAAATAAAACAACGCTGAATGGATGCTTGTCTGCTTGGCAGATGGAAAAACAGTCCCCAAAGGCTATGTCCCTCCATATCTACTCCATTTTCTCTTCCTTCAGCTCCGCTCTCATTTTCTCCATATTTATGGAGTTGTGTGCCCACAGCTGTGTGGGGATTTCTGCATGACTTTGTAAACACCTCTCTGTGTCAACGTCATTTTGGACCATATTAAAGGAACATAAACTCCATCTGAGTTTTGCTGTAACACAATGTTCAAAATGGAGCCTGGAAAAACAGTAATATCATCTTGAATACGTCTAAGTCTTTGAGAGCAGGAGTACAGTACAGTAGAAAAAAAAAAAAGATCATGTTGGGATTGTTGTCTCTTAGGAAAAATTGCCACTATTGTAAGTCTCTTCACTAAAAATGGCTTGATCTGTTGGTGCTCTGCTCAGAAACACTCTTGACATCTCCCTCCATAACTGGGAATATAGAATAAAGGGGAAAGGCATATGAAAGTGTCTTACGCATAAACCAACCGTGCAAAAAGGGAAAAAAACAAAACAAAACAAAAGCTCTTACTTGGAGTTTCTCTGTGTAGAATAAGTTGGCCAGAGATGTCTGGGCTAAAAATAACACAGATCCTTTTAAAAACATTTGATTCCCTCAAACTGTTTCAAGTGTCTTGTTATAATCACAAGCTTCACTGAATTTTATTTGGCAAACACTAAAGGGTGAATAATTGTAAAATGGAATCAAATATAATTTCCTAATCTTGTTCTTTCTAAGAAAACGCTTAGATCGTGACATGAACAAGGCTTTGACCACATAGGGTTTTGCACACAGATCAGAAAATTAAAGTTTGGTCTTATCTGACCTTCTATGAGTTTGCTTCGTGTCTAAATTTCAGATGGGATTGGGGACTTTCAGGACTTTTCATGGCTTCCTTAAAGGGTATGACCTGCTGTTTTAGGTGGACGGCCATGTCCTGATACGCTTTCAGCTGCGCCACAGTTTTTCTATTTTCAGACGACGGGTTGAATAGATGTCTGAGGTATTCAAAGCTCGTGATATTATTTATAGGCAAGTACTCATTTAAGCTATTCAGCACCTTCGTCCCTGACCTGTCTGCTGTGTTCCTTGGTCTTCATCATGCTGTTTGTTTCAGTAGTGTTCTCAGATAAAATGCTCTCTGAGGCCTTCTCAGATCGGCTGCATTTATGCCGAGTTTCACTCTATTCATTAGGTAAAGTCTGAAAGGAATCGGTCCCGTTGGATTTTAGAGAACTGAACACCTATGTGTTAATGTAGAATTTACTGATTTATAAAAGACTGATTTCTGCCTGAAAACAAGAGCCACAAACATTCTTATGTATGTATGTGTTAATAATAAACAAAATATTAAATCTACTTATTTCCAGATTTAATGCAATATTGTCAACATGTTGACTCAGTAGTGATTTGTGAAAGACGAAAGCTGGATGGAATATTGAGAAGGACCATGAAAACCAAAGATATCTTTATTTAAAATATTTAAACTGAGAAAACCCTTAGCATGTCAGATTTAACATTACATTTTAGTTAATATGTTGACATGCATCATGTTACATATTTTCATTTACACCAACAGAGAGAGTGAGAATGTCCATACGAAGCTACTAACAAAAACTTAAATTAAATCTGTTTTTCTTACAACTTGAAACTTTTGAAAAATAGACAGCTGCTCCCACGATGCTTTTTTTTTTTGTTCTTCATTGCTGTTATATTTTCAAGAAATCACTTTAAATTTGAGCTTTGTAGAAATTCCCCAGTCTATTTAAAATTTAAGCCCAAGCCAAACGGAAAATATTTCTAACACTGTTTGTGTTTCAGACTTTTGCCCATGTGGAATGTTCAAATTGAGAAAGAAAAAAATAATCAAGTGAATGAAGTCTTGTCCTGTATATGTTACTTTCCCCTGATCACAAGATAACTAACACGACCGTAGGAAGCCCAACTGCTCAGCTTCTCGTCACATGGAGAGGAAAACTGTAAGCGTTGATAGAGGCCTGCAGGCGCTCTGCAAATACAGAGACCCTGGAAGTATGTGTAAATGAGACAGATAACAGGATTAAGCCTCCATCACTGTCGGAGCTCTGCCTTTACTGTCAGGTTTACACCCAAAGGTGTGCTAGAAAATAATCCTGAGACATCCATATTCTCTCCTTTATTCTCAGTCACTTCTTTCCAAAAATGACTCTTACTTTAATTTAATATTGGCCAGAGATCTTCAAAGCGATTGCGAGTTTCTTGTCGAGTTGCTGCTCGTGCCAAAGTGTTATTTATTCCAGAGGAAATAAAATTGGGATCTTATTAACAGATTTTGGACAAAGGTTACATCTACTGATGTGAATGTGATATTTTATAGAAGATTGGATGGCGTAGCCTCCAAAGACGCTTGATCTCACCACAACACCAACAATTTTGGATTTCGTCAGATGGAAAATGCAAATTCAACAATCAAAAGCACTTGAGAAACACTTTGAGGAACAGTCTTCATTTATACCTGAGATATATATATATATTTTTTTTTTTAACAAAACAGTTTATATTTTTATTTCCTTTCAACACCTCGTACTAAGATCTATTCTCATTGTAAATTATCCCCGTTCACTGGGCATGTTGGACATGTCTGGTCTGTTAAAAACATGCATGAGAAAACTGACAGCGCGCAGAAAGAGCAACAGGAAGAAAATATTGCTCTCCTTTTTGGTTTCTTAATTCCGTCTGCACAGGAGCCTTAATGAATGTGGGTCTCTACATCCACAGACATTAGTGGGTCTCATTTCTTCTCGGTAACAAAGGGAGAAGTGAAAAGGTCCTTCTGCTTCCATTAATGCGCTGACTAGCTGCTCCCTCCCCCTCTTACCCCAGCTCAAACTAGACAGAGCGCGGGCCGATTTAATGTGAAGTTAAGTGATGCTGAGGCTGCAGGGGCAATCAGCGGAGAAGAGCACTGATGTCTGCAGAGGCAGCCGATGCTCGGCGTTAAAGAGCTGCCATTAGCCCCCCTCCTTTTTAATGAGACACGTCTCATAATGTTACCTATTCTTTTCTCTTTACATCCAATGAGAAGAAAGGAACAAATTTCCTGCTTCATAAAGCTGCCATTCTGAGTCGTCGATGGCACTTCAGCAGTGCAAACCGGAGGCGCGAAAGAACACGCTGGCGCTTTAGATCCAAATGGACAAAGTGCATCAGCACAACATGATTCCAAACATCCGAACCAAAACACACGGATGATAGCTGTTTGTGGGGCTGAAAACAATAGCCACTTTTGTTTGTTTGTTTTATTTTTTTCTTTCTGCCGCTTTCAATTTTCATGAATGACATAATAATTTTGACCAAAACTAGTCACACCACTGCTTTTTACTGTTTTTTTAATGAACTTGCTTTGCAGTTTTCTGTTTTTTTTTTTTGTTTTTTTTTGGTTCAGCAGTAAGACAAATGTAACAGACACTCTTTACAACTAATTTCTGTTGAACTCACTTGCATATGAGTCTGACCCACTGACTTTGAAGGGGTAGCACTTGTCTACAAGTCACAAGTGTCCATGTTTTAAGATTAGTTATTCACACATAAAGACTTTTTTTTTTTTTTTACTTTTAATGAAATACATACCGGTACCAGTGCCTGTAAAATTGGCTGCTTTACAAAGGGAAAAGTTACTGATTGCAATCTTCATCTTCCTCCTGTGCATTAAAACCGTTAAGGTGTCGGAATTGAACTTCCTCTTTTGTGTCTCTTTTGTTGTTGCTCTCAGTGTCACTTTTGTGTCAAGGCCATTTGGCTCTCAAGCATTTCGAAACCGATTGGTAAAACGCTGCGCATAAGCCGCATTGCAGAGTTCAAAGCATGTGGGGAAAAAACGTAGTGGCTTACATACCAGAAAATAGGGCATGCTTAGAATGTAATCAAAATGTTGATTTATTGCATTAATTTGGTTTTAAAACATTTATTCCATTTACATTTTATATAAATTACTCATATCATTCATTACAAAAGAGTAAATATGTATGTATGTATATGTATATATTCAAATGTAATTTTTTTTGTTCAGCTGTTGTGTACAGCTGAAGAAAGTTTAGATTCCCGGAAAATTTGAATATTACAAAAGCTCAATAAAAAATAAATCTTATGGTAGAAAACTGTGGACAATTCTGCAAGATACAAGGACAAGCGATGACCAAATGATGGATGGATGGATGGATGGATGGATGGATGGATGGATGGATGGATGGATGGATGGATGGATGGATGGATGGATGGATGGATGGATGGATNGGATGGATGGATGGATGGATGGATGGATGGATGGATGGATGGATGGATGGATGGATGGATGGATGGATGGATGGATGGATGGATGGATGGATTACTTTACAATCTTTTCAAAGCTGTATTTTATGTTGCTTGTACAACTTTTTCCACCACATTTTTTTCTTCCGCTAAGTTTTCCATTATTAAACTTACAAACAGTCAGTGAACTGCCAGCTTACACTTAATGTGAGGGGCCTTAATGGCTTCATGGTTTATAGCTGTAAAATCAGCCGTCTGACCCATGATTGTGTATTCCATCAGCATGAGATTCTTCTATTGGATTGCTTTATCTTATTTATACCGGCTGCAAGCTGCAATTTCCAAAAACATATACTTGAAATACATTTTGAGTTTAATACACAAGTTCCACTTTTAACTGAAATGCTGAAACCAATCAACATTTCCTAATATTTAACCTTTTTCGATTAGCCTGCAGCACCTTCGTATCCTGACTGAGAAGGGAAAGAGCTGGACTCTTTTCTTGAAATTAAAACAACAAACTTTCTGAACAACACGTCAACCCGGCTGGTTCAAGATGATGAAAGTCAGTTGGAAAAGCCAGAGGTGTGGCTTATAAACGATGTCGTCAAAGGGACCTGATGATAAGAGAAAACAAAAAGTAAAAACCAATAAAACTTGGGGCTGACGTCGTCGAATTTCAATGCAGCATTTTAAAGCTGCCAAAATGTACTCAATTAACTAAAAGACAAAATTTGACAGGAAATTACTTAGAAAGAAAAGTATGACTGTGATGCATCGGTGAGTAAAGGGATGAACTGAGCGGCAACACGGCTCTTTACAGAAACATGCAAAGAGCAGAGGAACAGAATAAGAGAAGGAGAGAAAGGAGGAGAATCGAACCAAACCTGATATCCTTGTCATAAGAGGTGTGTCACACTGAGGCACTTTCATGCACATAATGAAATCTGCTGCATTAACCTTTAGAAAGAGAGGCGTAACATTAAACTCTACAATGGCACTGCAGGGCGTTTTTATAAAAGAGGCTTTTCTTACAAAACCCCAGAAAATGAAGTTTTAGTCACGTTAATCAGATGCTGTTTAAAACCTGTTTTTATGCAGCCAAGTCAGAAGGCACATATTTCATGCATTGTTCTCTGTTCAATTTAAAATAAATAGCAACGCTCAGTTTAAAAGTGGGAATATTTGGAGGATCGACGGAGAGGCGGAGGATCTGGTGAGCTTACTGGATGTGTCAAAGCGAAGAGTGTTCGTTTTTTTTTTCCTTCTTGTCTTTTTTGTGTATTATGCAGTGTGTGCACTTTGCAAGAAAAACAAAAAAAGAGGGAAAGGAGCTGTCTTTTTTTGTCTGTGTGTTGCAGAGGAGCTCATGCAGCACATCTGAGGAGAAAACCCGGAGCAGGTGCTCAGAGCTCACGAGAAAGTAACTGGTTCCTGGCCTACCAGCGCCCCCTGCTGCCCGTTTTAAAAAGGAACCAATAAAAAAACTACTCACGGGTTCCTATACTTTGCAATCACTCTAAAGTTCCCTGCAGAGTGCTGAAAGGTTTCGGCGGCTGATCCGTCTCTTTATGTGAAATCATAGAGCAGCATTTTTACTTTCTCCTGATGTGGTGCTACTGGGAGAGAAATGAATTACTGAGGTGGAAAAACCATCAAAACATAAAAATAAAATAAAAAAGATCTCTGGAATCATTAGCAATTAAATAGAAAAATAGATCAAGTTTTTTCATCTACATGGGCCTACAACTCAAACCTTTAGGCATATTTACAAACTATTAGAAGTTGCAGCAATGAAAAGTGCGGAAAAATGAATTCTGCAGACTTCACTTTAAGAGGAAGAAGTATTTTGTGGACGGCTGAGGTGAAGAGTTTCAAATATGCCTTGGTAATGTCTGTGCATTTGCTGTAGTAAACACGAGAGGCTTAGAGGCAATACTGATTAGCAAGAAAACTCATCCTCCTACAGCGTAAGTAAAACTCTGTTAACTAAGAGACCACAACATTGATTCCTTTCTAAATTGAAGTAGACCTAAAGCAAACAATGAAAGAGGCTGATTGATGTTTTCAGTTTTTTTTTTTGTTTTCTTTTTTAACCGTGGGGAGTTTCACACTTCACTTGAGTCCAGTTGGTGGTAAGATGAAAGCTTTCCATGTGTTGTTCGTTCTGCAGCCTCTCACACCCACAAAAAAATGCAAGAGCTTTAGAATAAAGCAAGCAAGAAAGGGAGGCTTAATCTGAGCGAACCTCTCTAAACTGAAATTGTCACCTCCGTTTTCATCCGGCTGGATGTTGAATACCGTAAAAAGAGGCATTCTGTAGTGGATTGTGCTTTGCACGCCCACTTCAATGCCAGCGTTGTGCATAGCGGTGGCATATTTGCCCATGCAGCAGTGTGTAGCACAGACTAAGACATTGTTTGGTGTGTGGGAGCTCTTTTTGGCAATATTTGAGTGCTAAGCTTTTGTTTGTCAGTGCTCACTAAAGCAAAGCCCCTCGGAGACACAGATCAGCAGCATCAGGAGGACATTACCGTGCCTTGAGTATCTGCTGAGTTTTGTATAAACACGACAGCCGTCCTCAGCTTCCCTCCATGACTGTGTCTCCCCCGTTGTTTTTTAACCTCTGAACTTTTTCCACATTTTGTCGTTTACAGCCACGTCTGTGTATTTCATTGGAATTTCATGTGACACAAAGCAGCGCATGACTAGGTAGTGGAAGAAAAATTATTCTTTGTTTTACTTACAAATAATTTTTTTCCAGAGTCAGCACTTTTTGCACCATATCTTTGCAACTGTAAGCCTTTTGGGGGAATCTCTCCCAGCTTTACTTGCCCATTGTTCTTCCTAAAGAAATGAAAAAGATAAAAAATTAAAAAAATAAAAAGCTCAGGTTTTGTCAGAACAGTGTCTGTGAACAGGAGTTTTTGACTCAGGTTCTCAATTGGATTTAGGACTCCACTTCGACTGGACCATTCTGACACATGAACAGTGTTGTTGCAAGTTCAACTTCAACCAGAAGTAGCTCTAAACTGCTACTGAGCCATGACATCATTCACAAATCCCACCCTAAGCATCCTGAAGACTGAGTGCCTTCAGTCAGAGGCTTCCTCAGACTGCTACAGGAGATCATTCCTGCCCAGAGGCACCAACATCTACAGCAACTCTTTGGAAAATATTGAATTAATATGAACTACAGCAATATTTAGTTTCCCTTTGGGATCAATAGAGTATTTTTAATTGAATTTGTATTGAAATGAATGATGTTCTTGATTACGTTTCAGCACAATAGCTGACAAAATCTTCAATTATCTAAATGAAATAAATCTCTGTTGTTCTTTCATTTACTTACCTACAGGGTGGTTGGAGAAAAGGAGTTCCAAGCTGCAGCTTTTCTGTGCCTCTTTGCTTCTCCCACCCACAAGCAAACAAAAAATAAGAAGCCAGCATAAAACCATTCAGTGTAACTTGGTAGTTTTAAGAGTAGGAGCTTCATCCCAGCATGAATATCCTTACATATGAAGGAAGTTAAAAGGTATTAAGTTTAAAGTGCGGGGAGACACATAAGCCTAGGGTTTCTCTTAAAAGTACAATGTAAATGTTTTGTTTATTTTAGAGCTCCTTAAAAAAATGCGAGCTCTAAACTTGAATATGGTTTGATCTAAATTATTCCATCATTGTAGACCTGGCGTTAGGTTTGTTGTCCTGCTGGAAGGGTAATTTTTCATCTCGTCTGGCCTGAACATCTTCTTGCGCATGTTGACTTCGCTCCCTGTAAGGCTGATTACCAAACTTTGATCCGGACTTCTTATAGCCGTTTCTCATCTGTGTCTTTCTTCATACCACGCTCCAATAAGCAGATCTGTGGAGAGCTTTGCTAATCTCCTGGCCTGTCAAAACACACTCCTACTTGAGATGTGGATCTCTACTCTCTAGTCTCAGTAATCTGTGCTGGTGTGTTGCATAACATATGCATTCCACTTGAAATAAAAAAAAACAAAAAAAAAAAACATTTAAACTTAAGATTGCCCTGTTTAAAAAAATAGCTAAAAATGTTCAAATGATATAAATGTTTTGCAAGCAAAAGGATGCCGATTAGCAGGAGGTTAGTAACAATTTACTCAAAGTGAAAACAGCTCGATAATTCAGATGATCATTCACATGAAGGCGTAGCAGAGCTATAAATAAAGTCCTATTATACTGCACTGGAGAACGGGAGACACGATGCACCTTATGTTCATGATCACAACATCTGGGGAAATCTAATAAAGAAGAATCTCAGAACATGTAAATGGCTTTTTTGTACCAGTCCTTCCCTCTGTAACAGCTGTCTAAGGCCCCCGGTTGCTCCACAGCAGAACCGCTTTAATCTGGTTTAGGGGGCCCGTAATGAAATGGTGCTGTTCATACGGCCTGTAACAATATTAGGAGAGGAGGGGAAACTTGATATTGAGGTGGCCTCCATGGCAACAGTGACTCCAATGTTTGGGAGGATTCTGGAGCAGATTTATGGGCTCGAGGCGAGACGACACCGCGAAGGAAGAGTGTTGAAGGAGCCGCGTTTGCACAGTGAAAATCCCTTTGGAAATACAATTTGAATTCCCTCCTCTGATCTTTTCGCTTTCGACATACACGATCCTTGCAGCGTCGAAGTCTGTGGCTTCACATTATATTTTATCCACAGTGAAATATATTGACAGTGGCTCATATTTATGTTTTTTTTCTCTTTCTCTCTCTTCAAAGAAGAAAAACTGTTGTCCTCCCTTGAAGAGTACAAAGTCAAGTATCAAAGGAGTAAAAATTTCTGCAGACACTTTATTTTCTCCTGACCTTTGCCCTTGATTGAGTGTGCTGTCACTGTCACAGGTCACTAATATGCCCTCACCTTGTTCACCACACTGGAGAAATTTGTTTGTGTTTCCATGTCCAGTACAAAAGTAAATGTAGAGGGTTATAAGGAAAGTTAAAGAATGTAAAGTCTGTTTTTTTTGTTTTTTTTTTGAATATACAGTAAGGCATACAATGTTTTGCAAAGTTATTCATCATCCCTTTAACCTTTTTACCTCCCAAAACATTACAACCACGCATTTCAGTGCATTTTAATTTATGTCGTGTGAATGGCCATCACAAAGTATAGCACAATGATGAAGTGGAGCAAAAAGAATCCATAATTTTAAAAAAATGATTATGGGCTTTTGTTTATTATTTTGATAACCAACAAATGAAGAGGAAAAAGTTGCATCAAGATCTACAGATTAGAGTATTTAAATATGTCTCAACTATGTTTGCTATTGGATCTAAGTGCATCAAAGGACTTCTAGTCATCGGTGTACAGTACTTCACAACGGCAAAAGAAAAAAGAAAAGTGAGAGTGAACACATGGAGATGAGTCAGGAGTGAAGCTGTCTTTCAGTGTGATCCTGGCTAAGAGACGCCGTCCTCATTAGAACAAGACCTTCAAAGAGAACGACTTGTATGAATACACAAGTTTACTCTTAAACAGCCTTCACTTTATCAAAGCCAGATGGGATCTTAATCCTGCTCACCCTGTTTTAAATCTCACCATCTACTTTTGTGCACATTAGCTAGACTTAAGATTAAAAAAAAAAAAGAAACAAAAAAAAAAAACACAAAAGAGCTCGTGGGTACATACACATCTCACTTCTGGAGGGATTTGAGAAGCCGGTTACCCTGGGTGAGCCTGTTAAAACCCAACAATCCCTCTTGAGCCGCATTCTTTGAAAGGAGTCAGAGGATTAATGCAAACTGTAGCATTCTCTCTTATTTTGCAAACCTGGCAACACACCAAGGTGACGCAAGAGAAAGCTCCAAGATATGCACAGACATCAGCTTGGCAACAGCTGCAGCAACGTGTGGCACAGGAACTGTCTGTGTTTGGTGGTAAAAACTAGAAAGTTCAATTTAAGGCTCGTACTGTATGTTCACAATCAGAAACAAACCTGAGAGACAATATCTCCTGTAAGAGTTTAGCTCTACCCACAGGTTAGTTCAGATCAAGGCAAAGACACCTGCTACATGTATGTCATTTTTGTCCATATTGGAAATTAATTGATTATCTGAAACATTTAAATGTTTCAAAACAATAAAAGCAGAAGAAATCTGTAAGGATTTTTTTTTAACAACATTATGCATGAAAAAAATAATTAGTGATTTAATTAGCGTGAAAGGATCAATAAAAAGCACGTTCACAAATTAATAAACATATAAAATTTGATTAATTATTAACCAAATGTCTTCCCGTGTGGGTAACCAAGCAGTAGACAATGAGATTCTGTCTTCTTCCTGCTTTATTTAAATGAAAAGTAACTTTCCTGTGCAGTGCATTAATTTGTTATTACAGTCAGTGACTCAGCTAGCGCCTTTTGATCAAAACTATAGACAGCTATATTCTCCTTTACAAAACAACATTCTTCTTTCTTATGCATTATTATTTTTGTTGGCTTATTCTTCCGATTCATTTTGCTTTTAATTTTTAACAAAAACAATCCTTTGTTTTTAATCGTCCGCACCACAAATTGGCAAAGTCTCATAGACAGTCCCGGTTAATAAACCACTTAATCACAAAACCTTAAACAAATTAAAATCCTGACGAGATACGGTCTTTGAAATAAAGAGTCGTATTCAGCTCTTTTCCAGTTTCACGGGTTTTATTGACATATCCAGCTCAACCTTTGTAAATTTGAATGCTTTGAGTGAGACTTCCACAATATAGCATTAAGAACATAAACAGAGACTCTGGTTCGCTTTTGAGTGCCTTGTGTGTCGGTTTACATCCTGGTATTGACACAGCTCAGACAGAGATTTGCACTTATGTAACCTTGTGTTAGACTTCAGCTTCAGTCCTGTTGTCTTGGCAACTTTCCCAGAAACAATAGTACATCACAGCGTAGCACAGGGAAGATAATACAGACACAAATAAAGGCTCATTGCCTTCTATAACGTGCCAAAATGGCAAACGCTGATTTATGAGATGATACGTGAACGTGCGGACATGGTGTGACAGGCGCTTGCTGGAAAAAAAATAAATAAATAAAATGCACGTGCAGAAGGAGCAAGCAAATTTTCAGCCACCTGACCTTTAATTTTGCCTGTTTGCATGTGTTTGCAACAGGTTTACAAGTAGCTGTTCAAAAATCTCTCCGAGCTAATAATGCTGATATGATCTGCAACATGTTAATTTCCCCTGTTTCCCACACACTTTAAGTATCCACCTGAGTCTCATTCATGCGCGTAAATCAAATGTCATTCTCCACGTTTTGTGTTTGGCTTGTGTTCCCTCTGCTCCACGTCCGCAACCGTGGAGAAAAAACAGCAGATCTCGTCTCTCTGCCCATGTATTGGATCTTTGGAGGTTGTATAATATTAGCACAGAGTCGCATTTGCATTTTGGTTTTGTATTCTGCGCCGCAGCTTCCATGTTTAACTACTCTGTGCTTGTTTAATTGTCCTTGGTGCAATAGATGTGCAGGTTTTTAATAAACAAAGGACTTCAGTTTTCAAACCTGAGACAGACCCTGAGATGTGTAGTGAATAATACCTGGTGTCATGCAATGTTTCAACTCAATATATTTCTTCCTCGTGTTAAACCCGAATCATTGACAACTGTGTGCATTGGCCTGATTGCAATTGCTGTAAAGATTTCAGATGATGCCCATCGCATGTGTCTTTTGCATTTACAGTTCGCCTTAGGCATGCAAATGCTTTATCTGTATTCATCATTGTTAAAACTTAAGCATGCTGGGTCAAAAGTGCATCTGAATTTGCATCCATTTGCCCTCCTGGGTAAAATAAAAGCATGATGTAGGGTATGCCAGTACTATAGAGTGTTGCATTTAGGGGGATTTAAGCCTTTAATAACAGACCATGATGAGTCTGAGTTAAAATCTAATTAGGGGAGCTGTTGTTTTCAAAAACCGAAGTAATGCAGTAATTCCTTTAACATATACTGAATGCTCAAAACCATCTGGATGGCACTCGAAGATTATTGTCATAATACCCTAATCACATCTGTACTAAGAGATTAAACCAGTATGAACTGTGATTATTCATTATATATATTGATGATATATGTATATATATAGTAGTTTAGCTATTTGCCAAGGCCTAAATATTTACCAGGGTATTGGCCCATACTGACCTGATAGTCTGACACAGCTACTGGAAATGTGTTGGCTGTAGATCCATAATGAATCTCCTGTTCTACCACATCTCAAAGTGTTTTGTTGTGTTGAGATCTGGTGACTCCACTGAAGTTCAGTGCTCACATGTATTGTTATGTTCAGATGAGTTGAGCTTGTGGCATGGTGCATAATTATTGCTGAAAGTAGTCTTATGAAGATGGAAACACTGTGGCCATAAAGGCATTGACTACAGACTCATGTTGTTTAGGCTTTCAGAACACGTAAATTAAAAATATAGTTTAGATTGTTTTCTCTGCATATTCAGATAAGTCCCAAAACATTAATCTACCTTTAGAGAAGATCCAACACAAGCTACCAGCAGGTATTATCTGAAACTTGAGTTTGGCTTGAAGCTGTTAGTCTCAAGCTGATATAGGGGGAAATGATTCTTTTTGAGTACCTACTTGAATTTTCTGCCTTTAAGCACATTAACTGTAGTCTCTGCCAGCTGGCTGTACACCTGTGCAAACTTCTTTGGCAAGAGGCGTTTTCTCGATCACGGTTTGGGCACCTGAATCATTTAACTCTGCGCTGCCAGATGAGGGATTGAAAAATATATAGCAACCTGTTTGCATTGGTGAGGCAATGCTTAAAAGGAAAATGAGGCTTATCTATTTTTTTCCTCCTACATCTGATTTCTACATTAACAGAAGTACAAATTCCCTGAAGACAGGTGGCTTACTTTGTTTCTGTCAATGATGCTTCTACAGGAATGACACCTGCTGTCATAAAGATTTTATACCAGCTCCTCTGTCTTGAATTTGCACAGTTTCTGCTGAAGATGAGGTCTCTTACAACCATGGCTCCTCACTTCCATCTCCTCTAAGCAACGTTTTCTGTCAGACGAGCATGTCAAACCGTCTCTCAGCATTTCTTTAAATCTCCCTCTCTACAGACACCCCATCATTTTCTTCCCACTATTCTTAGCACACGACCTTCCTCCACTATCCCTCATCTTTTTAACTCCTACAATTCCTCTATCTCCACCACCCAAGGTAAAATTGCTTTCCGTGCTGTCTGTAGTAAGTATTGCCTTAGTGATTTGTATCTGACCCACCACCTGACTCCACTCCTGGTTGATAATAAAGCGTAACAAAACCTCTGCTTGCTGTAACCCGACGTATTTGTCAGACTTTAAAAGCTTTTTTTGATCCAGACACCAGCTGGCAATTAAAATACTAAACTTGTATCATTGAGATCTATGGCAGAGGTGAAAATATCGCAAAAGGCTTAAATAGCCACATTAAAGCTGCTGTCACACCGCTTTTTATTTTTTTATCCTGCACAGTATCCTGGACTATATAAAACCAAGTTATAAGTAGATCTAATGTTGAAAAAATTAATAACATATTATGAAACTTAAAGTTCCATTGCATCTATAAAGTCTATGCATGATTTTTAATAAAACTTTTTATTGGTACAGTGTGTGTGTGTGTGTGTGTGTGTGTGTGTGAGTGTGTCTGTGTATTCAGATTCCAGGTGAAAAATAAACATTAATCTACTGTCTCACAACAAAGTAATTATACTTCTTTCGCATTTCCCTCTGTCTGTGTGAAGATATGAAGATATTTATAAGCAAAATTAATCAGAAAATAGATTGGACAGTCCTGCCGTTGGAGCCGGTTCAAATATGCAGCGTTTGTGGGTGAGTTTGCTTTATTAAAAAAAGCAGACAATCATAATAATAAAATACAGTTAATTTACACAATTGTCGATTTTGTCAGCTAATGTGTTGAAACAGAATGGATATTTTATTAAAGAGGAGAGCCCAAATTTATCTACAGAGGACCTGAATGTATTTCAATTGTATGGCTTCAAAGATAATAAATGCTGTACTTTAATTTTTCAATTAAAATTTAAAAACCAATACAACAACAAAGAAAAACTCATGCCAGATCCCTTGATGGTAAGTTTTCTTTTCTGTTAATGAACATGTTAAAGTATTTGCTTTCTGGGGCTTTTAGATGTTATGAAATACAGTTTATGTGTCTGTCTTGTTAAACAGAAGACATCACGTCTTCTGTGTTATGTTAATTTCACACATGATCATTTACAATATGATAAATGAACAAAAACGTGAAAGTAATTCAGAATATTTTTATGGTGAACCATAAACTAGAAAACAAAACAAACAAACAAAAAAGAGTTTGATGGGAAAGTTCAGATTCTTGGAAAAGGGGTTTAGGGTGGAGGGCAACAAAAGTAAAGACACAGTCGGAGAAAAAAAAAAAAAAAAAAGATTAGTCTTGACTTCTGAGTCAATTTAACTCGCTCTTAGATTAGGTCAGGCTACATTGGTTACATTTCCTGAAATAAAAAATGACAAACTAGCAGCTGTACTTTGTTAAGGTTAAAACATGGGTTTATTCCAAATATCTGTCAGCTAAAAGTACCACAGTCGAATCTCATTAACCACACGAACAACGGAGCAAGACTTCTTAAATGCTCCTGCTGTTTTTATTGCCTTTTTACATGTCAGTTTGAATTGTGTACTCTAAAGGAAGGTGGCTACATCATTAAACTTGTGTGGTCATACTGTTAAATTTATTCAATTTATTATTCAGTTTACTACCTGCATTAAGTGCAGTATGTAGGCTAAAGCTTAAATATATACTGCCCTTCACAGATTAAAAACAATAATCAAATAGGTTCATAAAACAATAAGACACAACAAAATCAGGAGGAAAGAGTTCCTGGTAAAGACAGCAAACATATTTTCCTTGAGTTCATTGAAGCTGTTATTGTCCCTGTGTTTCTGTCTCTGTCCCTCCATTGTGCTTTCTCACAGGAAATACACCAATGTATTGTGTCTATAAGTGTTCCCCATACAGCCTCTTATAGTTTTTTTTAATGTGATGTTTTCTAAATGATTAAGTTTCTAATATTGTATCAGTTACGCTCTCACAGTTTCTTTTTTCCTACAGATCACCCAAACTGCTGTCAGATATTATGTATTATATAGGTATGTAATTAAGCACAATGAGTTTTTATAAGAACGCAAAACTTTGACGAGCCACTAAAAGACTCAGATGTTTTGACAAACTTTTACACTACTGCCACTTGTGCTGCATCTCAGTCTTCTGTGACATCAGATACGATGGCGTTAGATCCCAGCAACATACCCGAGGTTCCATGAACGCATCGCATTCCCTCCAAATGCTGATTGCCATCCAAGCCTCTAAGCAGACCCCTTAAAAGTGAAACAAACGTTGAATTTCAAACATAATGGAGGGGGAATGGGAGGAGAAACAACTCCAAGTGAAGCAGAAGTTATGTGTAAAATGCGTGCGAGTAAAGTATGGCGGTAAAAAAAAGAGAAAATGAGAAAGTGTAGTTCCTGCCAAATGTTGGGTTCTGGGGAGAGCAATCGATGGGTCCCATCTGCTGTCTTTAAATCACCAGTGAAGTTTGCATGCAGGATCCTGAGACTGTGTCCAGGAGAAGGTTGACACTACAGCTGTCAGTTTTACAGAAGATTATTGCTTTGTTTCTTGAATACATTCAATCCATCGCATCAATAACATTTACAGGGTTGGTAAATAGACAATATTTTGTTTGTTTTTTAGAAAATTAGTGGAACTAATATGTGACGATATATGATTAGATACGGACTAGTTAGCTTTATGTTTCTATCTAATGTGGTATGACTTAGCTTAAATTATGCTTAGTTTGATGCACTTTATGACTGCATATCTTCAGATTATGAAAATATCACAAAAATGCTTGTAAGTCACATACAACAGTTTAACTCAGGGGTTTCGTACTGCAGTCCTCGAGGGATGGAGGACTGAATCTTTAAAGTCCGACTGTGGTCCAACGAACTACTGAATGCCCAAATTGCCTCATAAACTTTTACAGTGTCCTACAAAAAAACAAATTGCTTAGATCCACTATTGTTGAAGCAGAGATGCATCCAAAAGTTGCAGAACCACAATGTCCACAATGTTTTGTTTACAGTACAAAACTGAGGAATGGTGAAATGCCAAGGACTTCATACAGAGCAGGGTGCAAATTAGCAAGGTGGCAATTCACCTCAAATCAAATGTTTTTTTTCTTTTTTCTCTAGTTTGCGTTTGCTTTTGCATTTGATACCAATTCAGTTTGTTTAGTCCATGTTTGTCATTCCCTTTCATTAGTCTTCTTCAGGCTTCAGTTCCAGCACACCTGCCATTCATTAGTACTCAGGACACTTGTCACTCATCCAGTAATCCCATTATGTAAATTGGGCTTTTTTTTTTCATCCATCAGCCGGTCATACTCATAGCATCCTGTTTACTATCTGCACCCACTAGTTACCAGCTTGTCATCCTGACTGGATTTTATGAGCATGTTAATTAAATTTTTCATGATACTCCTTATTTTCCTGCTCGTAAAAAAAAAAGAAAACCTTCCTTCCTACTCACAACCATGATTCATGACAGAAATGATATCATATTTCTTCTTATTAATTTTGCTGAAATGGTAATTATTACATTAGGAAGTGCATTAATTTCCTTTGACCCTGAGATATTTTTTTTTTATTAAAGCCAAGAAAGAGTGTTGAGGGAATAAAGAAACCCCGATAGCTCCACTTTGACTGTCAGAGATTTAGAGCTCCTCCAGTGTCTCTGCTTTGTGTGACCTTGTTTGCTCTTTTCCGTGTGTGTGTGTGTGTGTGTGTGTGTGTGTGTGTGTGTGTGTGTGTGTGTCTGTGACCTGGAAATCGATTCCAGCACAGCATCTTGAGGGATTTCTCAATTCCTAGGATAGATTTAAAAGAGGAAAGAACTGAGAAGAGAGGAGACTTGGAGGAGCTATTACCAAAGATGAACTGATGTACTTTTTTGTAGAAATCTTCTAATAAGAAACACAACCACAGACTGTGATCTGATTTCAAATTTCTTAAAGCTGTCACTTCTCATCTTACATCGATGCTCCAACAACAGAATGAACAAAAGATCTAATTATTCTAGTGATGTTATTTAAAAAAGGGATGCTCCATCTTGTCAAATGTTTCGACATTGGTCTTCCTCGCCTCCGCTGCTCAGATCTCTGGTGGGAAGAACAGACTTGAAGAGCAGACGAGGTTTTTATTGCCAAGCATCTGTAAGCAGAAAAATAAAAGGAGGTGTCACAACAAACAGCAAACATCTGTCACAATCCTGAAACTAGAACTGCTCTAAATATCCTGGTTTCTCTAAGTTTTTGGCATCAACTGAAACAGAGTTGGTCAAAGCGATGAGGCCCTCAGGTACATCGCTGAGGACTGCACACAGCAGTCAGAAAGAATTGAAGAACCTCTCAGGAAACTGAAGTGGACAGAAGTAACGAATGCCCAGAAATGTTTGATAGTAGTTTCCAACTCAGGTTTGTTATAACTTGTGATGAAACTAACTTTGTCAGTTTGGATCCCTGTCATCAGATCTTCTTCTGGAACTATCTTAACAATTATTATCCTGAAGCCTAATTAAAGACATGGATATTTACCATCTTCATCTTGTTCAAAGTATCCAACACAAAAAGTAAAAAAATAAAATAAAAAAGCTAGTTTCTGCTCTAAAGCTTCTGGGTAAAATCTTAGTAAATAGAAATATATGATCTCCTTCTGTCCCAACACCATGAAAAGATTCCTGGAAACTTTGACTTTTTATGTTTCTGTCGGAGTCCCCATTTGGTTTTGCAAAGTCAAAGAGATTAACTCATTACGTTTTGTTTGAAAGCTTCGTTTCTAAAGTACAGTACAACAATAAAGTAGTATTTTTCAAAGTTATCATAACGTTATAATCTTTTATCAGCACCAGCCTAATTCCTCCAGTCACCTGAAAGCACCAGAATGAGGTCTAATCCCCAGAGGTTCAGCTAAAGCTGGGAAAACCCAAGTAACCATTCACCTACATCTCTGATATCTGACTGGACATACACCAGCAGATTAAGCCTGACATGTTTTAATTTGGTTTGTAGAAAATAATGTAGGTAGGCATGACATTTACTGTCCTCAAGAATATTTTAGCATCTTTAAGTTGTTGATATGTTGTCATCGGTGTTGTTCATACAAGTTAAAATATCTGGTCATATTTTACCTTTCAAGATTTGCTACTTAATTCAGCATATTGAATGCCTTCAAATAATATACCAATGATATTGATTTGCACATACCAGCTGGTTTCTTGACAGCCTTCTACGCCTTCCTGTCAATCATTACTTTCTGTGTTAAATACTTATTCCCCGTACCATTCAACTTTATAACACAATTTCATTTATGAAGTAAAATTCCTCAGTTTTTTTTTTGTTTTTTTTTGTATGTGTTAAGTATTTGGGTTCTTGTCGACATCAGGTGTAAATTTCACATTTATGGTCCTGTTAAAAATATTGACATTGATGTATTGAGTACTTGTTTCACCCAACATATGGCAGAAACTCACCTCTAATAATTCACAATTTGCTTTTCTCATATTTCATTCTGTGCCTTCTTGAGAAATTTGGCCATGTCAGTGTGTCCTTAAAAAGTAAGCTGAACTTTGCTCTGAAATAAATTTAACAGCGCTGGTTTTCTGCTTCGTTGGCTGTACATAAGTCTCTTTCATCTGCATTACATTTATTTAATGCTCTTACTAGTAAATGCAGCTGTAAAACCCACACATTTTAAATAGGAAGACTGAACTCGAGCATGGGCTGTGCACCAGGGGACATTAGAGGCTTGGTAAGAACATGAATAAACATCAGATAGCTTGTAAAGTAGCAACGCTCTTCAATAAACAGCGCAATGATGTAAAAGCCTTTTACCGTTATTTAATGCTGGCAGGATTAACCTAACAAGGTTAATACTATATGTTATGATGTTGTTTTATTAATACGACATGTTATGCCACAAGAATACATAAACATTTCACATGAGATTGTAAAAACGGACAGGTCTGCCCGTCTTTTGTCTCGAAACAAAAACAGCAGCTCCTCATAGGTGGAGAAAAAGACATTAATACTTCTGCCCCTGTGTTAGTTTCTTTTTGATTAAACAAAGAGATACAAAATCACTGAAGCATCACTCAGTAAATCACGATAGCGTGTAACAAGTCACTGGAGAAGTGGAAAAACAATTTACAGAGGGAGGGAGATGATGCAGATAGTTGCTTCTCTCCGAAAGATAAAGCTAAAGAGGACTGCAGAGATCATCAAGGAGGTGGAGAGGAAAGACAAGATTGAATACCCAGCGTTCCATAAAGATTGGAACCTTTCCATCCACAAAGCCCGACTCCAAAGGCACCGACTCCCCGAGGAGGACGAGGGGATAAGAGAGTGGAGCAGAGCAGCGTAACTTGAAAATCAGGTGATGAGATTTGGACTTAAGGGTGGGTTGTACTTAAGCACAACAGATGGCGGTAAGTGTTGGATGTTAGGAAACAGGCGAAGCAGTAAACTCATTAAGAATCCTCCTGGGTCACGAGCATCATGCCGAGAGGGGGAGAATCCAGTTCAAAACAAGGAGATCGGAAAGTTGGACTTCTTTGATTTTAGATAAGGAGATTTTCTTGCACACATTATCACTTTCACGTGTTGCCATACGACAAACAATTTGTTTTATTGAAATTTTATGTGTAAGATCAATGCAAGATAGTACAAAAGCTGTCCTGTCAACAGGACTTGATCTGTGAATCTCTGCTGCTCCTCCAAAGTTACCATGGGCTGCTCTTAACATAGCCCGGTAAAAAATTTTTAAAATTTTGTTATATTGTTCTATAATCTAAATAAATTAACTTCTTTGCAGCATATTCCTGGCCTGCCTGCCGTATTCTTTCTTCTTCATGACGCTGTTAACGTTCTCCACCAAACCTCTGAATTAAAAAAAAGTCCTTCCAATTTACAGTCGTGCTTATTTTGTTCTAATATTGTATTGTAATCAACAAAATTCTCTCACAATATAATAAAATTTTCTGAAGTAACGTAAAAAAAAAAATTTAAAAACATGTTAGCTTACTACTATGTAACTATTGATTTGATGTTAGATTCCAAATCAGTTTTATAGATTTTCTCTTCTTCACATGTCTAGCTGTGCAGTTCTGCGATTCAAATCCCTGATGACTCGGTCGCTTTCGTCAGAGTTGTGTGTGCATGCATCTTCCCAGCAAAGCCTATTTACAATAACCACAAAACAACACAACAAAAGGGTTAATAAATCCAGCAATAGGCTTCAGACAGCTTCACAACATTTGCAATTAGTCTCCCACAAGCCTATGCAGCATAAGAGAGTCATGTCCTTTGCTCGGCTAAATTCTTAATTGCATGCAAATAAGAACGACCCTGGTTCAAGATGCGATGTAATGAATCCATCTCATCACAAAGCTCAACATGAGAGCGAAATTAAGCATAACAGCGTCCTTCACTGAGAGCCTTATAATGGAACGCTTCATGTTTTTGCAAACTTGTTCAAACCCCTTGAAAAGCTCTCCTGGGTCGGGACCCTCCGAAGTGTCGTTAAAGTTAGATGATTCATGTTTCGGTTCAATCCTGAAATCCCTTCTTGCATCACCCAGTTTTCGTCCCGAGTTCCAAAAACCCTCATCCTCCAGCGCTTCAATCGTGAGTCAGGTCTGATCTGCCGTACTCCTCTATTCCCCCACCTCCCTCTGCCATCTGTCACAGTGGGGTCCTCGCTGCCAAGTATCGCCTTTGAAAAGATTTAAAAGCTCATCCTGTCTCATACTCAACATTTCCAATGGTTAAACTATTTCTCAGTTGGTTTCTCCACTCATGTCCCAGTCAAAAAAAAAAAAAAAAACAGCACCTGACGTGCCAATTATATGTATATTTAAATTCATGACGCGTGATTTGCCTGTTGGATTCGTATAAATGTGAATCAAAACAACAGTAACACACCTGCCAAGTGATTAATTGTGCATTATTATGTTTCCATTATTTGCAGTAGTTAATTTACGAAAACTATATAAAACCTGATATAATCATTTTGTTACAACTACAATCATGACGACGGTATAAACATGAATATCATGCCCTTGCAAGCAGTAAGCCTATGTAACCTTTGAGGTTTTTCTTTTTTTTTTTTTGAAGGGATGCAAGAGGAAATGTTTACTCATTAAAAATCACTTGCCTTTGCTTTTTTATTAGTCTTAGCTAGCCAGAGTGTATAACGTGTAAAAACGGTCTCTGTATCAGGAAAACTGTGTTTATGCTCGACTCCACGGACTCGGCATGTTGCAGTGATGTGTAGAAGATAATACATGGTTTGTTGTCGAGGTGAAGCGGCATAGCCATCCCCACAGCCACAAGGAGACGGCCCAGCTAACCACAGAGGACACGCAGAAAGCAGCGAGCTCAGAGACGAAGGGTCAGCAGCAGAACTGTTAGCCAAGCACAGAGTAACACTGACCTGCAGGAAGCACAACGCAGCTGCATGTTTGTGCTGTTAAATGTTGCTGAATCAATACCAGTGGTGCTGACACCTTACAATGGAGGGTAACAAAGAGGTGGTTTTTGTTGCGTGAGCCGACCGTCCAGTGCAATCCTGAGCTGCACCCCAAAGTGATTATTTGAACTTGTGAGGAATGCCAACATTGATCAGCGTGTACAGCAGAGGTTACCATGGAGACACCAGGTACCTGCGGTTGCAGACACTTTGATAACCAAGGAGTTACTCTGATTTTTTTTTTTTTTTTTTTGGTCACCTCTTACCATAGCTTAGAAATTTGCTGAATTATTTCCAAGTTTTGACTTTTGTCAAGAAAAATTAACTTTTTCATTATTTAATCTTTTATACATGTGAAATAAAGTACAACAAATGCTGAGAACATTTTCATCTCAAAAAGGCAGCTGTGAAACACTCAGGTTATGCATTTTAGTACAACAACTCACTGGTTTTATCATGCTATCTGGCCATTAAGTAAGCATGGAGTGCAAAGGGGCCTCAACACACAGTCCTCTGAATCCAGAGCTGACGGTGATGGAGAGGGAGAACACGATGTTATATAGCTCCAGTTCAACTCAATGAACACTTAATGCAGATTTAATTGAGGGATTTAAGGAAACAGAGGCTGGGAATGCACTGCAGCACATGTACATCCACTTACTCATTTAATGAAGGATTATTCAATAAAATACTCGATAAGTAAAATACACAACAGCTGCAGTCTTATAGAGAGATCAGTCTGGGTCATCTGAGATTGTCACTGTTGACAATGCACACACAAATGAAATGTAAACTACCAGAGACTGCTCGCCTTTGGTGGATAGGAAGTCATTTATTTTGCAGATTAATCAAGCTAGTTTTCAAATTATTTAAAACAATATGTTTTATCTTGGATAAGCAACAGACACCAAAAAAAAAAAAAAAAAGTAAAATTAATGTGTTACAAGAAGTGACTAGGACAAAACACGTCTACGGGAGAAAACCGTACAGAGAGGAGACAGATTTAGTCTGTCAAAAACGAAGTCATCCCAAACTAAAATAACTTGGCACAAAAAGTACCAAATAAAAGTTAATCACAACTGAAAACAAAAACATTTGGACAGTAATAAAATGATTCATTAAAAAATGTGCCAAGTGATAAACGATTAGTCCAAAGTGTGACCACAGACACCTGAATGTTGGATCAGGTGGAGCTATTGCACCCCATTTTTAAAAGAGGGGAAACAAATCTATCACTCCATGTGTCCAAAAAAAAGTTTATTCTCATTATACTTTTTTCAACAAGCAAGAAAATGATATTAGATTAGATGTGTCTTGTGCAAAGCAGATTGTGTACTTAAGTTAGGAATCTTAAAGATATTCTATAAAACAAAATGTAAATATAGATGTAGGTGTTAAGTAGCAATTTAGCTCAGGTTTAAAAGACGGGATTTTACAGCCTTTCTACTTAATGAATTTGCATCTAGCTGTTGCTTTAGAAAGAAAACATTACTGAAAGGGTTACCGAGGCCCTTTGAACTGGAGTGTTCAAGAGACTCAATATCTAAATTGTACATGCTGCTAGCGAAGAAATGTGATTAGCAGCATTTAGGAGTTTGACGTTTCAGCTCTGCAGCAAAAATAAAACCTCAAGCATAGTTTTTATTTTGCTATTGTGTGGACAAATAGTTTTCTATTTTAATCTTGCAGCCCACAGAGCTCTGTACGGCATTTTACAGTTTCATTTATGATTGTAGTGCCTCGGTAAAAACAGTCTCTACACAGCACGTTGCTCCACGGCGAAGAAAAGTTTTCAGAAAGCCTCTTTGACCTTTACCAAAAATCTTCTAGAAACGCCTTTTAAAGCTCTAAAATGCTATTGTGTCGTAGAGAAATGAGTGTCGTCATTAAATATTCCGTTTAAATACTTCTGTTTTATCGTGAACCAACCCTTTCTCCTTATCACCTCATGCCAGTCCCCTCCATAAATATTTACTGCAAGAAGTTGTGCCTGAAGAAGAATACCAATTCAGCGGGCTTTCGGGAGGGAAACGGGGAAGTGTGGCATGCCGCAGAGAATTGGATTAACAGTGAGAAAATTAATATAGCATCTGCTCTTTTTCTCTATCACTTGGTTTAATGCGTTTATGTTGACTGTGTATATGTGTGCCGACTATAGCGCCATCTGTGCTGCCATCAACTGAGATTTTAGGCAGCGGCCGCGGAGAGATAGACGCAGAGTGAGCCGTTCCACAGTCACAAATGCTTTACAGCACCCAGATTTCAACAATAACAATACTGTTGGAGAAAGATGTTCTCATCAAGAGCAAATTCATCATATATTTTTATTTTGTTTTATTTATTTTTTTCATTTTCTAACCAAAAAAAATGCATGAGCCAAAATTATATCAGACTGCACATTGACCAGAGCCTTCCCACTGCTGCGTTTTCCAAACTGACTGAGTAAGCAGAGGAAAATATGTCGGCTCCAGGCTAATAGCTTTTTAACTGTGGACACTGGAGGCTCTGTCTTCCAACAAAGACATCATTTTAAAGGGTTTTGAGCTACGGTTCAAAATATTAGCACAAAGTAGAGACACAACACTCCTTGGTAATGGCTTGTTAAAATGATGGGTTTGGAACCCATTTTATCTACAGATTATTCTGAGAAAATGTATTTTTATTTATTTATTTATTTATTTATTTATTTTTGTTTTGCAGTTTTTGACATCGAGGCAAATTTAATTATCAGTTAACATCTGTAGTTTGCTCTTTACTCTCTGCCGCATTCACAAAATAAACATGTCATCTTGGAGTTCTTACATCAGACCTTACATCTTACATCAGTGACATCATATGGGCTTAAACTTTCTGCTAGCATTGATTTATCTGCATGACCGTAACGGTCCATTCGTATTTAATGTACTGGTTGCAATTATTTGTTGATTGGCTCATCAATTACCGTGCAGTGCCTGTTCTGTCTGTGTCATTAAGGAACCAGAAGGCAAGCAAAGTTAAAAGGACCCGGTGTCACTGTTGCCAGGTTTGTCCCACTGATTGATAATCTTATTTCAACCATTTTTCACCATTTCACATTTAAACTCCACTTTAGCCCTTAGATATGTTCACTTTAATGTGGACAACAGGAGATGCTGTCGTTTGTAAATTAAAGTTTTTACTCTGTTTCTTTATGTCCTCTTTAATCCCATAAAAAGACTTGGGTGGCTAAAGTGGACATAAAACAGCACCAGGAAATCCAGCAATGGATCAAACTTGAGGATAAGGAATAAACAAAACACACCATAAACGATGCTGCCGTTTCCACATGTTTCTGTTTAGAGCAGCAATAGAAACTGCAATTTAGCACCAGACATTAAAAAAAAAAAAACATTTTAAATGTGTTTTTCTTTTTCTATGCTGCTGAACTAAAATATTAATTTATTTTAAGCCTTTTTACACATTTTTATGATGGGGCACAAGCATGCCTAAATCAGGCTCTGTCGACTCTAACCCATGTGTTTTGCGAAAAAAATGTTGTTTTCTAACTCCCATCAACATAAAAAGTGGGGCTTTTTTAACTGAAAATTTTGATATTCTTTACATCAAAATTTTCTTTATATCAAAGTGCATTCATGGGAGAACTGGATGTCCAGAGATTTTAAAAACAGAGGCACAAAAGTCCATTTTGCACATGCCAACCTTTATTGCTAGAGATAAAAAACCAGGTCGACAGTGTCATTTTTTACAGTTTTAAGTTTTCTTCCTACATTTGTCCCTCCTTGTCCTGGCTCTCGTTTTCTTAAAACAAAGTCTGACTTGAGCATAATCTGTGGTATTGCAATAACAACTTTTCCTTATATTTTCCACTGCAAATATTGGTTAAAAGTCAATACCCTTAAATAATTGGATAATGATTAGTCGAGCAAACAGTGGATTAACACGGTAAAGTCAAATATTCATAAACACAAATGTTGTCTTTCAACTCATAAAGGACAAAACAGACAAGTGCTGCATAATTACTCATGTAAACGCATAAAACGGCCTAGCTAGACTGTTTTTGCAGTAAGCTTGAAGATTAGCCGTACTTCCAGACTTCCGACTTTCAAGTCCAAATAAAACAGCTGATTTTGTGAAAGGCAGATGACTTGCTCACTTCAAATACATGCTTGCTTTGAAGATTATGGAGGTTTTCAAGTTGGAGGGGGGAAACTCAAAGTCCTTTATAAGAGTAAGCCCCTTTAAACAGACCACAGCGTATTTCAAGTTCTGTGTAGAGCAACTCTTTCATTTAACGAAGTACCCAGCCACATGCACTTGTGAGTCATCTTCTTCTGCAACTGTAATGAAAGCTGGCTCAACAACTGAACTGGAGCATCATATCAGAAATCAGGCTGCTGTGAAACAGAATGTGGCAACAGTGTTAAGTAAGCTAGCTGCTGTCTTCAAAAGATTAATGTCTGTAGAATATCTTTTCGTCTTATGTCTTATATCTAGAACATTCCCCCAAAAATGTGCTTTTTGTGCAAGAAAAAAGTTATCACAACACAGCTCTCATTCTCTCTCTCTGTCACTTGCTACATATATTCTGATTTGGTTTCTGGTGGGGTGAAATGGCTTCTGCTAATTAATGTCTGAACTATTAACGATGTCAACACAGTCCAGTATTCGTAATAGTGCAACCGGATGTTTCTAAGTCTGATTTGCTCAGGTCGCATCATTTTGAGTGAGGTTTACCAGGCCCAGAGTTATGAGCAAAAGACAAACTATTATTTCTCTACTTAATCAAGTAGAGAAATAATAGTTGTATTGTTTATTTGTTGCTCGCTTTGTGGTATTCTTGTAATTTGGTTGGTACTGAAATTGCAGCCTTTTCACCATCGGAGTGTTTGGTCGTGTTTATTATGTTTTCCATGTGCTCCATTCTACTGCGGAGAATTCAGTTGATTTTTTTTCCACTGTTTGCTCGACTAATCATTATCCAATTATTTAAGGGTATTGACTTTTAACCAATATTTGCAGTGGAAAATATAAGGAAAAGTTGTTATTGCAATACCACGGATTATGCTCAAGTTAGATTTTGTTTTAAGAAAATGAGAGCTAGGACAAGGAGGGACAAATGTAGGAAGAAAACTTAAAACTGTAAAAAATGACCTGGTTTTTTATCTCTAGCAATAAAGGTTGGCATGTGCAAAATGGACTTTTGTGCCTCTGTTTTTAAAATCTCTGAAAATCCAGTTCTCCCATGAATGCACAATAAAGACTATAAAAATTTTTACTTAAAAAAAAAAAAAACTTTTTATGTTGATGGGAGTTAAAAAAAAAAAAAAACAATTTTTTGCAAAACACATGGGTTAGAGTCGACAGAGCCTGATTTAGGCACACTTGTGCCCCATGATAAAAATGTGTAAAAAGGCTTAAAATAAATTAATCTTTTAGTTCAGCAGCATAGAAAAAGGAAAACACATTTAAAATATTGTTGTTTTTTTATTTTTTATGTCTGGTGCTAAATTGCAGTTTCTTTTGCTGCTCTAAATAGAAACATGTGGAAACAGCTGATATGTAGGAAATCAGATGTGCCCCAGTTACTGCAACAATGTTGGTCTTCATGAAAATGATATATTAAAGATTGAACAGAAATTCAATTACACACAAAACTAAACTAAACTAATCTGACAGTTCAAGTGGGGGAAGGTCATCTACGCTTATCTAAATGTTGTTGGTTGGTTCAATGTACAGTTTTCATGTTCATCCTAAGTACATCCTGTCTTACTAAAGAGCCTCAAACACAAACGGTCTCAAATGTAAAACACTCACTTTAATAACCAGGGCCTTCAGTAAGAGCAAGAAATAACATTTCACTAAAGAGACCTTCATTTGACGAGAAGTACTGTGAAATTTTAATGACTCAAGATCTTGATACGTGACCATTTATAGAATTTAATAAAACTCCTATAAAGTATGCCAGCTGAACACGGTCGTCTCTGTCTGAGGAAGGGACACAACACAATGGAAATGATGTAAAGGGTAAAAAGTTAAATGTAGACTGACATTAAAGGATGAAATATACTACCAACAGAGGAAATACACAACAAAATAAAGACGAGTGAGCAGAAATGTAAGTTATCACTTATGACTGGGAAATGTGATTTACATTCTGATAGGTGAAAGACGAGAGAAATGATAAATATGTTTTTGAAAGTGGCTGATGAAGGTGATATTCAGACTTCAAGAAAGAAAACCCACAGTCATCTATAATGTTATCATTAAAATATCACGCAGAGGATCAGGGAAGATGGCAGTCATTACCGCCACAGTAAACCCACAGGTGCACATTTGATATGTTCTCAAACCATTAGTCAAAAGCAGGTTTGGCGAAGGTGCTATCGTAGCATAGTAAGATAAAAACATATTATATATACAGGAACGTGGAGACATCCACATCAGCACAACTAGATGATTACATGAACACACTGGGAAGCGTGCAGCAGTAAGGAAAGAAATTCTTAATCACAAAACATAATTGGATTTATTAATGTATTTTTGTCTCAGGTTTGCATCTTCGCCTGCTCAAAAATGTCTTATCTTGTTCTGAAAAAAAAGAAAAAAACTAAGTGCCAATTACAATTCAACAATTTTTTTTAACACGTAGTCTAAAAGAGAGTCATTATTTACAACAGTTTCATTCATTCATTTACAAAACACAGTGTTCGCTAACAAAGCAACGTTAAGAACAAACTAACAAAACGTCCTGCCGTCGACGTTTTTCCATAGTTTCTTTTATCAGGGCTTGTAGAAGGTTAATTGGGATTTCACAGATTTTTACTTTCTTGGCATCACTAAAAATTCTCTCTAACCAAGTGTGAAAGTACTTTTCCCACACAGCAGAAAGGAAGAAAAAAAAAACCTTAATCAGAAATAGTGTGACAGTCAAGATTTTTTTTTTTTTTTAATCAAACCCCAACCTTCTTTTCAGTGATTCAGTCACTGTGTCGCTCTGTCAGCCTGAGCGCCATCTATCAGACTAATTCACAGCACTGGGACATCTGAACTCCAGCCACTGACCCCAAGTGTTTCTGACTTTCCCTCAGACACTTCTATTTAGATTTTGTTAAGATAGACTTCAAATCCTTAGAAAAAAGGGGCATGGATCCCTCCATCTCAATGCTAATATATATATATATATATATATATATATAATTGAAAAATATGAAGTGTGTCAAAATTTATGTACTCTTCAAATTCATTCTGTCAAGTTGAAAAGTTATTTCTCCTGACATTTATTGCTATAAGTCATGTTGGACTGCTCTTGACGAACGGCGGTTACTATAGCAACCGGTAACTGCCAGCTCGTACCCGTTTTGTGTTGCCGTTGGAGAAATATCTTGACCCTGAAAGTTAAAGTCAGGACGTTAAAATAAGCAGGTAAGCAGTGCCCAAACAAGAGTGATTATTAAGAGGCCCGACTAGCTGAAAGTAATTAATCACTATTTTATTCACTCATGAGTCTATGCAACAATAAATAAGCATGAATAACGGTATCAAGTTCTTAATTTGAAAATATTTGGAAATTAATTTGTCATGGTTATACACTGAATGATCTTGTAAAGGTTGGAAACAACAACACACTGATCAGAAGAGCTCTGCTTTCCAACCAACGACCATCACTCTGTTTTCTAGGAGAAGAAAGTTTGTTTTGGTTTTTTTTTACCTGCTACTGATTTCTTTTTGGCACTCAAGTAATTCAGACAGTTTGAATAATTCAAAATTATTGAAGTAACAGTGCAAAACAAAAACACAAAACCTTTTATTTTTTTCCTGAAAACAAGTAAGTTATTTCACTCAGCCGCAATTTTTTCGAATATTTTTTTAAGTGGAAGGTAATTTAGAAATGGGCCTGTGATTATTTGGCTGAGTGGAGTAAAAACTGGGTTTCTTAAAAATAGATTTGACAGCTAAGCAAGTTTGGAGGGAGTCAATCAGGTCAAACATTTTCACAGGCAAGGAGGTTATAAAATGAGATATCAGACAATAAACAAACAGATTAATAGAGAAGGAGGGGAAAAAATAGTACCAATGTTCCGAGCTGTACGTTCAAACGTGTTACATTTAGACTTTGAAAATGCAAGTGTGAGAAAACCTTCAGGTGGAACAATCTAATTTATTTTACAAAATAAAACAAAAATAGCTAATCATGAGGTAAAAATAAAATGCATTAAGCTCTCTATTGGAGAACTGCAGCAATGAATTGCATCAAGTCTCCATAGCATGCATCAGCACTATCACAGCCACTGTGAAGTAGAGCTATAAAGTTTCTGATGTACCTCTGGGACAATGGCATACAATAATACAAGCATGTAGTTTCCATTTAAAAAAGACACTTAACAGTAAAATATACACACAAATGTGGCAGAAAGTTGTTAGTTTTAGGCCTAAATTGAAATACCAGACTTTAAGAAGAAAACAAGCTTTAACTTCAGCTTTATAATCCACTGCTGCACATGAGGGATCCATCAGTCAGATTCTCTGAGTATTTGTTTTCAGATATTGGTTCAGTCTTAGTAACAGATGGGAGATTCCTGGTTATTATTTTTGAATTACAGGAGATCATACGTTTTGTTCTTTTATCACTTAGATCAAATTTGAATCCACACAGTAGAATGTGGCTTAGAGATAGTTATAGCTGATAAAACCTAAAGATAGATTGATGCATCAGAGCTCAGCACAGAATCAACAAACAACAGCTGACTGTACATTTTCAGATTACCTCTAAAAGTCAAAGAAGACGAGCACTGTTGCTCGTACTCGACATTAATGTCAACTCAGACAAAATGAAAAAGATGACCACTGACTTCGGAAGGTTAAAATAAAAACCAACAATAGCTTTTGCCCACCGTGCTTTCTGGGTAAAACAAACTGGATTTATCTGACAACTTGACTTTTGATGATAACTCTGCAGCTGTTTTCAAGAATGTCTCACACAGAACGGCTGATGAAGGCTGACCTTCCGACTCCAGTCGTGATGAGCTTTTTTAGGGCTTCTTCCATGTACAATAATGTCGCTTCCTGGACCTTCCTGGAATATTGCTTTCATGGGTTTAAGGTGATGTGGGTTGTTTGTTTTTGTTTCATCTTTTGAACAATTATTGAATATTTTGCTATTAACTAATTGTTGAGAATTATATATGCACATCTTAGTTACTCCCATTAATATTGTGTAACGTTTAGTTCAATAAACGTTACACAGCATTAGTACAATGCATTATTCAAGAGACTTAAATGGCTCAATTGTTAACTGCTCTGCTGTTACACTACATAAAAATCAATTTTATGTTTCGGGTTTCTACAGTTACTTTTAGCCTGCAATTATTCATACGCCTGGCAGCTTTAGGTTTAAGATCATTTTTATTCAAGGTTTCCTCTAAAAGCCAAATGGGACAGGCATTTCTGAAAAAAATAATCCAAATGCTAAAATTATCTAAAATAAAAAAAAAGGTTTACACTGACATTGTATTAAAAAAAATTACATGTTGAAAATTTTATGTGTACCCTTCTCAGTAGTTAATGGAAAAAATGTGTTTGGACTTACAGACACCAAACCCTTGCTTTAAATGCTGACCACCTATTCTCATGTTTCCACTAGTATTTTGAAAAGTTACCTTAATTATGAACTCTTTGAGGTGAGAAGGCCTCCTTGCCATCACTTCAACATTTAGTGATGGGTTCTCTGCCAGATTCAAGTCAGGATTCTGGCTGGGCTGCTCCAAAATGCTGACATCACTTCCTGTCAGACAAAGGATGTTGGTCAAATTCAAAGATTACTTTCAGCTTAAATTCTCCGGCGGTATGAATAACTTTTGGCTTAACTGTGTGCTTTAACGTTTCTGACTTTGACTGTTCTATATAAATGACTAAAATATTATCAAATTCTCACAAGATTTTAAGCTAAGCACAGAAGAAACATGCCTAAAAAAAATACTGTATGGCAATTTCTGACAGGAAAAAAAACTCCTCTCTTCACTTTGACTGCAGATAGTTGCTAACTTTTTTTTTTGTAAGTCCTTATAAAATCTTATATTTTTAAAATATAACAAAGCAGAACTGATGCTGCATGGAGGATTTTCAGTGTCCTTTTCCCTGTCCTTGCCAGGTAAAGAAGGGGCACTTAGCCAGAAATACCTTTGTCACATCAACCACTCATCATCCTAAAAGCCTTTTTCTTGTCATTTTCAAGGATGACGGCCATCTCTCACTGTCCATTTCGCAGTGACAGGCCATAAGAACTCTTTAGATTTTAAAAGCCTCAACTCACTGTTTGTCTTGGTAATGTGTTAAAAAAAAGATTTTGAAAACGGGCATCACTTCAGAGGCTATAAAAATATACAAGTAATTTTCATTTTGATCCATTTCTGTACATTTTTATTTCCGCGTCCCTGAACAGCAGACATGCAATTTAGTGAGAATCCTATGCAGAGAGGCCTTCTCTTTCTGTGAACTTTAACCTATTGGAATTGCTTCTTGCCAGATCCTCATAAAACCAACCAAGACTTCTTATCAGTGGTACTTTTTTTGTTTTGTTGGGGGGGGTTTGTGGAGGGGAGAGAAGGGGGGTTGTTTTGTTTTTGTTTTTTTCTTTTGCATCACTGAAAAAACTTTTAAAAAAAATACAATTTCAGGAGGTTTCACAAAGATATCACACTTTGAATGTGTCAGTAAAAGAATTACATATATGAAATGGTTGAAAGGTGAAACAGCCTCAGTCGTATGACAGCTATCATGGCTGAAACTGAGAAGTCTCTCATATATCTGACAGTAGTAATGAAATCCACCCCTTAATGGCATTACAAATGTAACTCCTACTCTGCTCCTGATGGGTTTGATCAGTCCCTCGTAAGCACGGGTTTTGGGACTCCTACCTGAGTTTTACTGGCTTCAACCTCAAGGGAACAGGTGACCTTTATAAGACAGAACTGCTGCTGCAGAGGAAAACCGAAAACCTTTAAAACCTACATAGACTGAAACATGCTGCAAGCTGGCTCCACGAGAGCTGCACAACCAACATCTGTTTTCATCAAAACATCATTTCCTTTGCTATTGTGGCCATTCTGGTGCAGCACACTGACAGGCTCGTTTGAGTTCTATCTGCATTTATTTTCTACCTTTTTAAGATAAAATTAAGGGATTAGAGCTTAGTACCAGGACAAAAGAAGTTAATTTATGAGACTGACAAACTCTTGATAAATTTTAAACATTTATGACGTAGTACTTTCCTCACCAAAAACTAAAATCCCCAAGTAGATCTTTGTAGATTATTTGTCTACCAGTTGCTTGCTAGATGTATTCGTGTGTGTTTCTTCCGCTTAAGCAATTATTTGTGAGTGAAATAAAAGTAAGTGTAATTCCTGAGCTCACAATGAAGTGCTGATTTATATTTGTTCTGGTTATAAATAAGTTCTACATTGGATGCACACAAAAAAAATGTCTTGATAAATTCTGAATCATTAAAGAATATTTTATACAACACGACATAGCTTAGCATTATTCCACATTTGAATGCAACCAGTGTATATTAAATATGTTATTTCATTCATTTGTTGTTTATTTAGTTTCCATATTTAATGCGTCATCCCCACTAATGATCTATTTTTGGTTTAAAAACAATGTCTCATCACTAAACAGTTGGGGACTCCTTTGAAATGAGTGGTACTGCATACTGTGCAGATGCTGAGACATTTGATGCATTGCTTATGTAAAAATGAAAACATGCAGTTATTGATGGGAGCAGTTTCAAGCTCAGTCAAAACAATGCAACGTATCCTTGAAAAGTTCAGATCTTGATTTACTGAAACATTAAAAACACAAAATCTCTCCGGGGTTGCTTGAATAGTTTGCTGAGTAAGCAGGCCGAGTCTGTAACGTAAGGCCGAGGGCAGTGTTGCCAATTTCAACATTTTCTGGACTTTGAGCAACAGGAAGTCAACTGAGAAACGGAGCCGATAAATTCCACAGCAACATGCCCCTTTTATCACATCGCCACCTTAGCAGAAATGTATTTAACAGTTTCTCTATAAAATCCTCTGCATGGATGTAAACCTTGAAAAAGTCACAATGACTCTGCCTATTCAATTGCAAAATCCGAGAATTACATCCAGAGTGAAAAAAATACATAATAAATCCCTAAAATTTAATGTACAGGCATTTTTCTGTGTTGACTGAGAGAAGAAGGATAAAAAGTTACTTTAATCAATCTATCATGAGAACATTTTTCAACTGAGATTTCCTTTATGGGAAACTGTAACGACATTGACCGTATTGACTGAAGGGAGGCTTGAAATGACTTCTCATTTTCTATTGAAACAAGTGTGAAAAGCTCACTCAAACCCTTCTGTCTGAAAATTGAAACCAGCGCTGCAGGTGCACGGGTAATCAAATAGTGTGTATCAGCAAGCAGAGATCAGCGCGGGAAGCATGCTGATGGGCCCCAACAAAAAGAGCCTGAGCCATCTGGAGGCTTTTGAAAAAATAAAAAATAAAAATCTGCGGAGGAGGAGAAGGAAGACGAGAATCTTTAGGTAATGGCTTCTCAGTGTAGGAACAGACAGACTACTCGTGGAAAGTATGAGTCTGTGGTGATTTTATATCCTATAGCTCTAAGACCATCATCGCTCATTCTGTTTAACATTTCAACAAGATAGATGTTTTTCTGCTGTTGCTCTTATCAAATGTTTTAATTTAACTAAAGACGTTCCGATAAAGGTCAAAAAAGTTGCTACGGTGTTCGGACAAATTTTCAACATATTTCTGTACAGTGAACACTTCAATGCTGATGTTTTCACTTTTTTGATCCTAGCCTGCTTCCTCTCTGTTTTGATGAGTAGTTCCAGTTTTATGTGCAGACAAAACAGAAAGAAAAAGTTCCTTTTGTACTTTATAAACCTTCCTTTGAATGTTGTCAGATTTGGTGTTTCAGCTGTGCTCTGGGGATCAGTGTCTCCAGCAAGCAAAGCGGCGGCGGACTTGGCTGGAAGTGGCTAAATGATGTCATAACGCAATTTGCATACTTAGCTACGAGCAATGTCAATGTAATGGGAACTGGAGGACAGAGGAAAAATATCTGTCTATTGATTATGTATTGATAATCAATCTATTGATTTGTATGTTTAAAACTAGAAATGATATACCTTTTGAAAATTCCTGATTTTATTTATGTATATTTGATACAATTCCAACAATCATTCCAAAAAAAGACACTGAAAAAGTTGCTCTTCTTTATTAATTAAATTCATTTATGTACAGGTTCTTAGGGTTTTTTGTTTTTGTTTTTTTTTTCTCCAAAATCAGTTTTGTGTTTTTAACCCTATCATCCACTTCGGAGCCTACAATAACAATGGTAAGCAACGTCAACAAGCAAGGGCTTTTGTGGTCTGGGCATAGACAGATGAACAGCTCATGGTCAGATTGCAGCTGGGAAGGCCTGCTGCACATGGACTGAGATGCCTGTGAATGCTTTGGGATGAGAAAATGCCTTACTCTTCTCACTGATCCAGCAGATCAGTGAGAAGAGTAAGGCTTTTCATGACTTGATTTTATATTAGAGACACCAGAAAAGTTGCTAGATTCATTTCAAAACACATTTTTTGTGAAAGACAGCTTAATACTCACTGCTGTTAGTATCTGAGTTCAGCACAAAGCAGGTCACGTGGCAAACACAGAGCAAAAGTTGCATCAGTGAATATAGTCTCGCTTTTAAGCCGTTATTGTAAAATACTGTGCACAGTCTATAATTCAGCTTTGCAAGCTTGGTACTCGAAAATATGTGGTTCCTTTCAATACTTCTGTGTGCAGCTCGTCACAGAACCAGCGCTAATCACAGGTATCTTCTGGGACTCTGACAGCAGTAGAAAATGTTTTGTTCATCGATCATTACATAAATGCCAAACTCTCCAAGACTCCTGAAAAGAGAGAGAGAGGAAAAAAAAAAGGCAGCAAGCTCTCGGTTTAATACTAACAAAACCAAGTGTTGCTACCGGAGACGCAAGATGATGCAAGACCGAAACAGTCCTGATATTTACAGTAGTCCAAGGTAATGCAGCAGAAGCAGGATGGTGTTGTCTGCTTATTCTTCGTCTGCTTATTCAAACAGCAGCACCTGGAAAAACAAGTTGATCCCCCTGAGCTGCACTTGCACAGTCCTGCTGAGAGACAAACACACCGTCCGCCTATCTGAAACTTTTCCCACTTTCTGGTTATCTTCCGTATAATGTTGTTGGGTATTTGTAACCTGGCCGTACAGGGAGGTTAAAGGGGGAGGATGGGAGAATTCATTATCCTTGAGTGGTTACGGGCATTGGCAAGAAAGAGAGACCTTCAGATAGGACACACGTGCCTTCTCCTCACCTCTGCCAGCCCGCAGTATCTCTTCAACCAGCTCATGATGAATAGGCCCCATCAGTGGGCAACCTGATTGGTGGAGCAAGCAGTATCAAGGCAACTGCAAAGATGAAGAGGAGGTAAGAAGAGTCTCTTTTAGACAAGACGGAATATATTAGGTTGACATTAAATTCAGAGGACAGTCCGCTGTCTGTAAAACTTTGAAAATGCAAGCTAAGTTTTTCATGCTTGATCTACTTTGTAAGTAGTATTAGCGCAGAATCATTGTCTCATTGTTATTTTTTGTCAAAGGCAGTCGCATATTTCCAGCATATGGGATCATCAGCCTCAGAAATGACTCTGCAATGTGTTTTATCTAGATTTTATGTCTTTACTTTCTCTGCACTTCATTGCTCTGATGCAGTTTTATCAACAATACACAGAATGGTGGCTAATGGGAGACACTTCTGGGAGTTGCACAAGAACTAACTGTAGAAACTCAAAGTGTGCTGCTAAATATTACTGGGGGAAACAATAACATGATCTGCGGTAATAAAGAAAGAATAATGACGGTGAAAACTTGAGTCTTAAGCGACAAAAGTAACCATTTGCAAATAGGCTGCATGGCTCTAAGATTTAACCTGATGTTACACAGATGAGATTTATGTCAGGATGCAGATGTCCAAGTGCACTAGACCAGAAATAATATCGACTTTCCGCAGCTCATTTTCTCCACCGCATGATTTTCTCCACTATCTTGCCATTTACATGTCCTTTAAAATGTCCTTCCTACATACAATAGATGGTATTTGTCACTTGTTTTCTATGCCATTGAAAAAAAAGCTATATTTTTGTTGCAGCTGTTTTGCATCATGTTCCGTCTTCTGCGTATTTCATTCAGCTGCGAGCTCAGCATTTTTCCATTAGTGAGATGGGGACACTGTGAGACGGTTTTCATATGCATGTGGACAAGATAAAAACTCCACAAAAATCCACACACACTTCAGGATGGCTGATTTATTACACCAAGATGACATTTGTAGGATTTATTGCTTCGTCCAGTGGTGTTGGTTTTTTGAAGAGGGCTGAATGGATTCCTGCCCAGGCCGCCATTCTGTCATGGGGCGCCACAAGCACTTGGAAAGTTATGTTGTATGGAACCAAACTAGTTTTCCATTGCATTTTTGTGTTTGTTTTTAAATTAGGATAGTGGATTGGAAGAAATTATGCAAACATAACAAGGCTGGCTAATAACCCCAAAGTTTGCATCTTTATTTGAGATTCCTGTTTAGAAATTGAAGGGATATTTTATTTGTGTTTTTTAAAGAATCGTGACTACATTTTGTTATATCAGATTCAAAATTTGAAGTACAACAAACTCAACCTGTTTTTTTTTTTTTTTTGTAAACTGAATAGCCAAATTGTTGCTCAGTAATACATGACGTTCTGTTTTTCTCATTTCCAAATGAGAGCATGTCAGTTAAAGCAGATGTGTTGAAATCAGGAAGAAAATAGCTCCTCGCCGTTATTTGTGTTATTCACAATATACGTTAACCATCAAAACAATATAATGTTTAGGATAGCTTTGACCAACTATGCATTGTTGGGGCGAATGAAAAAGAAGGAAAAACAATTTATTAACATAATCAAAGAGTGATTTTAGATTAGGTCCTTTCAATTAAAGATATTTTTAATAAAATATTCTATATGCTGCCTTCACAATGTGTTGCACTTACAAAGCTAGACAGCTAGCTAACACTTTAGTCGGAAATAATCCAGTCCTTGATAGTTTTATTGTTTTATTTTGCAACTGTTGTTGGTTTTTCCTTTTTATATATCTGTAAAACTGTAATAAAGCACAAAAGTACATATCAACCACAGACAATACACAGAAAACAACTAGACTAGACTACAGCAAACCGATGGCTCCCAATTATCACCAATTAGCTAACGATATAACAGAAAATTGTGGTTGGGAAACATACAACCTTTCTTATAAAATATAACACAATAATGAAATTACAGTTAATGAAATGAACTTACAGACAAATAGTGTCCAAGGAACAAACGTGTCTGAAGGACAATCGATGACACCATGCGTGCAGCTGGACGAGTTCTGCTTGACTGACCAAATTAAACACATGAACAATGTCCACTAGGTGTCACTAAGGCTCTATATGTTCACTTACAATTTACCATTAGAAAACTAAACAAAACATAATGATGGAGTCAGCACATTCTATTTTAATTATTTAGTATTTACTTTAGGGCTTTTCTTTTACATCTTTCCCAAGGGTACCACCAGTAAAAGTAAGAAGCATCATCGGCCACAGTTCTGTTTTTTTCTGTTTTGTTTTCTTTTGTGTAAATCTCAGCAGACCAGCTTCATTTAAACCTCTACCAAACAGGCAGCTATGAATGAATTCAGTATTTCTCCATCTGAAGATAAAATAAAAATCAGTTAAAAACATTTCTAGGCTCCCTAACTTTAACAATGCACCAAAATTGTTTTTCTAATTTATATAATGTATTTTAATTTGTTTAAATTGTTACAATAAAACCTCCTAGCAGCTGTTCCTCCTTATTTCTTAAGTTTTATGGCAGAGCTCTTTAACTCTCTTCTACCTTCATGTTTAAAAGCACAGCAGCATTGATCTTCTCCACAGGGTGTTATTCACAATGCATTTATTTAAATGTCAACAAGAGGAGAAACACGTTTTTCAAAATCCTTTCTGATTGAGACAGTAGAGTCCTAAATATCATCTCGCTTTTCTTCTGTTCTAATTAAACATCCTAGACGAGTTTTCTATTTCAGTCACTTTTCTCACTTTACCTTTAACATTGCTGCATGTGTGACAGCATGATTTATATATAATTAGATATACAAAAAGAGGCAAGGAAGCGTATTTTAATGAGCCATTTCTGTTTTGCTGCGATGTGAAGCGAATATGATAAAATGGCAAATGAACTGTACTTTTATACATTTAGTAACATGTCTGTGTTGATGGTTGATTTGTTGTTTATTTCCCTATATCTTGCCATTGCTTTATTCCCTGTATTAATATATTATTATTATTATTATTCATTGTTGCTTTTTTTCTTTTCTGTTCTGTTTGTTTTTGTCTACTGTGGATATTAGTTTCAAGTTTCTTTAAGTCCAATAGCTTCTGTTCCTCTGCTCTGTTTAGTTTCCTTTTTCCTTCATCTTGTCTGCCTGATTCTCAGCTCAGGTTTTCTCTATCATCTTACTTTTCATCACCCAGCTGCTTCCCATTGACGTCTGATTAGTCCCTCTGGTTCTTTGCTGCTTTCGCTTCTCCCCCAGTGGGCTCAAGCTCTGGGGTCACATTGTTCTCCGCTGCCTCCTTTTGTTGCTTACGTTGTGCATTTAGTCCGTCATTCACCTTGTTTGTTCCTACCACGCTCAGCTGTTTGATTTGCCTTTTCTCCGTTAAACATGCATTCTGTGACAATTCCTGTCTGTGTTTGGATCATTCTGCAAAAACCACACGACATGACACAACGACTGAACCAGGCAGCAAGGGGGTTCGAAACGGCAACCCAGCACTTACGATACAGAGCCAAGCCTCCTGAACCACAGTTGACAAATGTTATAGTGGAAGAATTTGAATATTTTATTATTTTTAATAAGATTCTGATACAACTACATAAGTAGTTAAGATTTTAGGGGTGATATATTATTTTTGGTGACATTACAAATCCAGACCACTTGAACTAGCAAAAGTTACCAGTCAGTCTTAGTGCAGTTGAGACTAAACTGAAGTCCTTTGGTCTTGAAATTACTCCAATCTCAAAAAGAAAAAAAAAAACGAACTAATTTGAATTTATAACTTAGGTGCCCTGAGAAATCTAAAGGTGACCAGAACTTCCCAATCTTCAGGTTGATTAAGTAGGTACTAGCAGTTCAGAAGCCTTTTTTTATTTTTTTTTTCCTTAATGCACCATTCTAACCACTTCCAGGTCATGCTGACAACAACACGCTTTGATGTTGCCACTCTTACTGAGGGAAGAAGAGTGAAAATGAGATGTTTTTAGTATGTTGAGACATGGCTGCCTGCGAGAGAGAGCAAGACTTTCAGCAAATGACAGGAAGTCTGAATAGATTACACAAAGTTGCATCTCGATCCCTTTTAGCTTTCCATCTCTTGAAACATGTTGGAATTAGAAAATGTGGGTAGATTTCTGTAACTCCCAAAGTTAATGTAAAGATATACATTTCCCATGTTACATGAGGCAGCAGTTTTTGCCACGCTAGCCATGCTAACAGCACAACTAGCACTAATCGATTTTATAAGCTGCTAAAGACAATTTAAGCTTAAAATGTAAACTTTATAATCATTTTGTTTTTGGTTTTAAAATAATGCTGAACCCTGTTGCAGAGTGACACACATACATGTGACATTCCTTCTGCTCCCACTATAAACAATTATCGACCATGTAGGGACGGATGCTGAAAAAATGCTTTTGGTTTATTCTTTATTTTCAGTTTCTGGTGAGAAATTGGAATTAGCTCAACTTTACAAAACAGAAATATGTTGGTGGAAAGTAGATGGAATCACAGAATATATTTGCCCAACGTAAACAGGGGGCAAAATAAAGTCTTCAAGCTGTCTGTCACCTGCCAGAAATAGAAAGAAGTATAACGGCTGTGAGCAAGGCTGTTGAACAAGTCAAACCTTTAGGTACAAAACACAACATAGACCTGCAACTATACTTCCTCCATAACCCCAACATAACACACACAAAGCAAATGAAGCATTAAGAAAAGAAATGGAGACGAGCGGTCCTTGTTTAAAGCGGCCAGGAGAGGAAAGGAGACGTGTGAGGACAAAAGAGAGGGACGCTCAGCGGCTCCAGAAACAGACCTCTGAAAATTGATGGAGTCTGAGAAAGAAATTGATAGTTAGAGGACAGGAAGCAGCCTGTAAGGCAATTATCACTATCTCTGCCATTTGATTTAGGACCGTCTGAGTGTGTATTACTGTGAATTAATCAAATCTAACGCAGACGTACCTAGAGCCCATTTCTGGGCTTAAAATTCAATGATTCTTGTCCATAACTACCTTGTTCTCATTAACACAAAATAGGAAATCACCTCCATGCAGAGGAAAAAAATATGTATTATACATACGTGGAGAGCATAAAGTCAAGTTGATCAGCATAAACAGTACTCCTCATGAATACAAACTAAAGGCAAAGTGATCTGTAAACCCACACAATCCTCCAAAATGTAATAAGAAATCCATGTAAATATAAATAAAAAGAATCAGAATCATCTCAACCTCTCCTTAGCATACAGAGCATCCATAGACACACTTTTAAACTATATGTGCCACCCACAAACTGCAGTGTGGGCTAGATGATGCTCCAGGATCAGGGTTAGGATTGATTTACTGTCAATGTTCTTCTTTATGCAAATGACTCAACTATTTATTTCCACCGAAGGTTGATTTTTCTTTTTAAGGAGGGGAACAGTTTGTGATAAGTTGCGGTTTAATCAAAGATATAAATGGCTTGTAATGAATTATGTGAGTGGTCACAACAAATGTATCTAAACTGACCCCCATGTGCTTTATAAAGTGCTGAGGCACATCAATAACGTAGCAGGGTTATATTTAGAAATACACGAGGATCTCTTGTGCCCCCTATTGGAATTATACCTGCTTAAATGTCACTTTTTGGGGGGTGAGGCTGATAAAAACATTTCCAAAAGGTTGGAGCTCATCTATAGAGAGAAACCCCAAATGACAAGTTGCTCTTTTTACAGCAGCCATTTAGAGCTGATTGAGTTGAATAAAAGGGATTGTACAAGTTATTTTTTTCATAAAGTAATCAGCTCAGATTACATCACTACTGTCATTATATTTCAGCCCAATGATCAGAGTAATAGATCACATTTTTAGTCTAACAAAAACGCCATTGTCATGAACGACTTATTTGAAAAAAAACCCCTCAAAGGTATTCGTGAACAGGTTGTGAATTAACCCGTTATTAATTATTTTATTCCTAAAATACCCTGCCTGATAGTGTCACGTTTTATACTGCAATAAAACGGGACTCTTATCAAATGACAAGTCTGCCCTCTAGTGGTGCAGAAGCGATCCTGAGTTGTGTAATAGGTATTTAACGCTTAATGGATACAGCTTAAGGTCTGAAAATAAAATTAACAGCCTGTAATGCATTTGATAGAGCACATAATACTGATGGAGTTATGGGTTAAACAATATGCTTTCAAGGCACTGTGAGATATGAAACATAAAGTGATGTATCTCCCTGGCATTGAAAACTCTGATGTAGCAGGTTGAGGCTAATGAGTCTACACTCAAACATAGGCACTGAGAGAATGAAGAATTTCTGTACAAAAGCACTTTTTGTTAAAATCTTGTGATTGCAGCCGATAGCAAATGCATGCTACTGTTAACAAAACGGTGAACAGTTACAGTGTGTTGACATTCTTTATATTCTGCTTATGCCAACCACAAACTTGAAAAAATATTCACCCCCCCCCTGAATGTTTAGTCTTTTTGCCGCTTACAAAAATCAGTCATGATTAACAAAATTTGGCTTTATTCAGGGGGGGAAAAAAAAATAAAAATAAATTCAAAGTCAAAGTAAAAATAGATTTTTACAAAATGATGATAACTAAAGACATATAAATTCAAATAGATGCTTGCATAAATATTCCTCCCCTCCCCCCTTTAAAGTGACTGGCCTAATTCAACAGAGGTTCAGCCGGTTGGAGCTCGTATAGCCTCACAATGAGTGGAATGGAGATCACCTGAGTGCAGCGACTGTGTCTCAACCGTAGTATAAAGACAGCTGTGTCTGGACCATCCATTCACTGGTTAATCTGTATTCTCGGCTATCATGACAGCATGAAGACAAAGAGACTAGTGAGAGGCCACCATTAACACAAAACAGCACCACCTGCTGGCCTCCACCTCTGATGGTATACTCACCTCGTTCCTGGACACTCCTCCAGTTCATCCAACATCATCCAGTCCTGGCTTCATCATCATCATCAACATCATCATCATCATCATCATCATCATCATCATCATCATCATCATCATCTCCATCTTCTCCCTCCTGGGCCTGGATCTCCACAGCTCATCTTGTACTGGATCTTTTTGGCTTCTTTCCTGTCTGTGTAGGTGGACAGCCATGTTCATGAACTGCTTTCAACTGATTCATGACCGACACTTTAACATTGACTCACAATTTCAGTGATTTGCTAAAAGAAAAAAACAAAAAAACAGCAACATTTTTGAGTGTTACAATACAACAGCGCAGGAGCTTATGTATGTTTTGAGTTCATGTTGTGCAATTAAGGGTGTACAGTATGTAAGACTTGCTGCATTTGCCACAATGTCCTATTTTTGAATCAGGGTTGTGCACCAAACATGCATGCAAAACAGATTGTAAAATTTCATCACTGTACAGCCAGCAATTATTGTGTAGAAACAATCTTTATATATGGGCTCGAGATATATGAAGGTTTATTTTTCAGTTGTGAGACTTTCACATCAACATGATCCATCTGCGAAATCAACTATTTAATGTTAATTTAACTGATTAAGAATTTGTGGAGAGAGCTGAAGATTAGGGTGATTGCAAGGAGGCTTTCCAACCTGAAAGAATTGAAGTTAATCACCAAATATAAACTTTCAAGATACCAGCAGAAACATGCAAAATGCTAGTCAGCAATATATATATTTTGATTGCCATAATGCAACTTTTTTTCACTGCTTATTGTGAAGGGTATACATATTTTTCAACATGCCATATTTAATTAAATGTGAAACAAAAATATCTTAAAAGTAACATTTCTTTGACGTTTGTTTTCGAGAAAGTCTCGTCTAATTTTAAATGGGAAACAATAAGTAAAAAAATCATTTGAAATTTAAATCTACCAGGGGTATACTAACAGTTAAGTTAATACATAACTTAACTGTACATATTTATGTTGTTTTAATTCCTTTAAAAAGCATAAATTGATGCCTTGTCAAATTTATTAGGTGGGGGAGGAAAAAAAAACATTACTCTTTGAGTTACAGTAACACTTTATTTTTTTTTTAATAGCACATCATATTAGTACAGTTACAGATATTGTTAGAGACAGAAACCATTCTGATCCCTCTGACCCTGCTTTTTTTTTTCTTTTTTTTTTTGAAAAGAATAAAGAGAAACTTTAAGTGTCATCTGAGGCTATGTTTACATACACATGAACAGAGAATACTGGCCATATTCTGAACAGTTTGTCACCATACAACTAGGATAATCTATGAGATTATCCATGCTGCTATGAGCTCTACAGCTGTTCCCTCTCCTTTTTAATAATTCACAGAGGACATAAAGTTAAATGCCTAGTCGCTGCTTTGGTCCTTATGCTACTATACAAGTAGGGCTGGTGAGATGTTTACAGACATCATTTACCAACAGGAAATCATTTGCCTATAAAGACACCTTTCAGTAAAGCATTAGACTGCGTGAAGACAGCCTGAATCGCGCTGTTCACTAGTTTTCACTGCAGCTGAACTGGAATCCAGTCTTTCTCCTCAAGTTTTTTTTTGTTTTTGTTTTTTTAGTTTTTGTTGTTGTTGTTGTTTTGCATCACGTCATCTCAGAGAAGCCACGCAAAACCAGAAGAAATACAGTTTTCATGCATGTAAACATAGCCAGCACTGTCAGTTACAGTATGTACAATGTTGATTCAGGCAGTGCATAATGAGACCAAGTTAGAAAATGCCATAGTCAACGTTCGGCTTTCACAGTTTTGGACTGTGATGCTTAAACTTCACCAATAACAGCATCGTAGGCCGAGACGAAAAAAAAAAAAATTCAGATTAGTCATCTCTCAGTAGTACCGTCATCACCGAAGTAATAACAGATTGATTGGCACATTAAACACGGTTGTGAACAGAGAGCGAGGTAATGAATATTGATCATCTCTGACATTTTGAGATTTTATGACAAAAATCCAAGTGACATTTGCTTGTAAAGCCATGTGAGAAAGTCTCATGAGAAAAGTCAACCAAGGGCTCTGAAGACAATAAACGTCTTCTTCAAAGTAACAAAACAGCAGTATGAAACAATGCATTAGTACCAATAAAGTCTGGCAAAAAAATATGAACGCGATATTCTCCATTAGAAAACAAAACCTGTTCTGAATTGTGTGTGAGACGTAGTAAAAATGAGACAACACTCTCTAGAGAGAAGTACAACTTATTTACAAGGTAAGAAAAAAAGTGCAAGGCTAAGCTTTCGTTGACATTCACACACTTAACATCCACAGTATGTACCAAAGGACATGCGTAGAGGCACATAAAAGAAGACAGAAACAACAAAAAAAAAACAATCTAAAACTTCAACATTCCAACTCAGACTTGGCATTTGTGGCTCAACTCTCATCACCGTCACTAATTAAAAACATGCACGCAAAGCACTGACATCATGGGATGTGAGGCGAAAGCTGACACTTCAGCCCTTAGATAAAAAAAAAAAACAACAGGAATTATATTCGTTACACAACGAAAAAGACTCCAGTGATCCATCACTGAACCAATGCAGAGTACCAGTCTCATTTTCAAAGAAGGTCACCAAATAAATAATGTTGGCTTATTTAAATACAAGAAGTGACTTTCAGGTAGCTAACTAAAAATGTCCTCAATTATGCTAAAGAAACTATACAGATAGTTTTCTCTTTTTTTTAACAGAGGTTCTATTAAGTTATTTTAGATAATAATTTCTGTAACCGTCATCCTCTGTGCCTGTACTTGATTTATACCTTCAGCTGTTGATGCTAAAGCTCGTAAGTGGCGGGGGAACATCATGAATAAGAAAATTTATAAAGAAATCCAGGAATATGTGGATTAATCATAAATCATTAATGCCGTATTTGGGAACTTCAGCGTGCTTTTCTGATATTTTGCAGCCCTGCCATGAAGTCACCCTAGATCTGCTTCTGACTAGTTGATGACCAGTATGAGAAGCAAATCGCTGCTCAGCTCAGACTAGGATGGAACGTCAGCATATATGTATATCAAGAATATTATATTTGACTTAAAGGGGATTGATCCATTTTTGAGATTCGGTTTCAAAAATCAGCGTTGCTTGAACTCTCTACATCATCCACTAAATCTCTTAATCCACATTTTTCCAGGGATACTTTTTGCTCCATATTTTTAGTAGTAGTATTTTTAGTTTAAACTAAAAGTACTACCAGACTTCTAAACCTGTTTCATTGCATGGCCTTCCATCAGACCAGCTGTTACCCCACCACTGCACTGAAGTTTCATTATTTTTTTCTTTCTACAAACTCATTGTCAGCCAGGTAAGGAAACTATTACTTATAATAATTTTATATAACCTCACTTCAAAAAAGTCAAGACTATCCATTAAAGACAAATATACCTGTTTTGATACTAAAAGGCTGGGTAAAATCTGCAGTTAAAAGGATTTTGGCTTGGAATTATTAGATTCCAGCCTATGAATTTTGATTGAACTGTTTGCATAACTTAAAATGCTACAATCTGATTAAGGCAGGTAGCTTATACAGAACAAAGTTCAAAGGGAATTTTGAATCACTCTTCAATGTATCTACTCACCTGTATAAAATAACAGTTTTCACATGTTAAAGCAAAACAGCTGAGTAGCATTTGCATGGCTACCAACACAGACCCAGTTTCCCTTACTGTGTGTCACATCCTCAGTCACGTTACTTTACTGTAGTTTGGCAGAAGAAATAAGCAAAAGTCACTGTCACAAACCAATATTTCTCATAGACAAAAACATGTTAATTATTTTTAAAACCGTCACTACAGAGTAAAATAAATTAACCCTCCTTGCTTTTGGACGTACTCCGTCCTCACTCCTTCTTCTCGTAGAGGGAGGCACGCACACGGTTGCGCACATAAAACGCGGTGAGAGCGCAGCAGCAGGTGGTGAAGATGAAGAGCGCCACGGCGTCGTGGGCGAGGTCTCCGTGGAGACGCTCGTAGAGCGGGCGGCGCTCTGTGAAGTCAGTTCGCAGCGCTTCGATCTGCATCAGGGTGCACACCACCACCAGCACGTGGAAGATCTGGTGGCCCTGCCCAAAGAAGTCACACTTCCCAGGGAGCAGGCTCTCTGGGTGTGGGCAGCAAAAGAAGTAGGCGCTGATTAGGAAGAAGATCACTTGGTAGACGTGGTACCACACTATTGGGTCGGAGCAGCCTTCCCAGTAGCAGCTGTAGATGCGGTGGACCACGGGGCTGATGTCTAAGCAGTAAGCTAACGCCGACGGCACCACTTGGAGGAGCTTGTGGGCAAACTTGGGCAGGTCGTGCCTTGCATATTTGCCATAGCAGCACCCGAAGCAAGTGAGCCAAGCCAAAAAGGCAGCAGTGTGCAGAAAGAAGCCCTGCACTGAACTGTGCCACTCCTTCTCTATAGCGTAGTAGTAGTGCGCCAGAGCACTCCCGTATTGGTAGACGGACACCCCGACGTAGTCGAGGAAGTAGAAGGTGTAGTATGAGAGCTCTGATTTGGCAGAGAGGAGGTGGGCAAGAGCACTAAAGGAGAGGTAGGTGAAGGCTGCCAGGAGGACGATGAAGAGGGGCTGGGCATGAGGATCGCGCAGAAAATCCACCGTTTCTGAGATCTCCTGGCACTTCACAAGGATGATGAGGGCCGCCAGCAGGTGGGTCCACACATTGAGGGTCTCATTGTGCCTCTGGAAGAGGGTGAGAAAGTAGTACCGCCAGCTTTGGTCCGTCTGCCTGTAGCCCGTAAGGATGTGGCGCTCGCGGAACACCCTTGGGACATCAGAAATCTTCACAGTGCAAGGCAGCGTCGGAAAGGCTGACTCGAGCAGCTGAGGGATCTGCCGGAGCTGCTGGGCGTTGATGAAAAGCCGGCCAATCTGCTCCATCACTACCGTGGCCATTGCAACCAGGAGACTAGAGGGGAAAAAGAAAAGAGGCAATCAACATTTGAATCTGACGAACAGGACATTCCTAACTGTGTGTATTTGTGCCTTTGCGCAGAGCACAGCAATATTAAGTAAAGTTCATTTGGTAATCCTCAAGTTGCAACATGAAAATGACATAATACTTCTTGACTAGGTGAAATCTTTCTCGTAAAGTGCTGTGTGGTATACTCTTCTTGTCCAGGCTATTATTATGGGCCGTTGGTGAGTGCTTTTACTTGATGCCCTGCATCAATGTCATTTTGAAGTAGGAGAGGAGCCAGCCTTTGAGTTATTGGTCAGTTGTGTTGACAGAGTCGGGTACAAAAGACAGGACATCAGGCTAGCTGGCAACATTAAGTTGCACATTTGTGTGGTAGAATTTTGATACCTGACACAAAAAAAAAGAGTAGCAGGCAAAAAGGAAGTTTTTCACTGTGAAAAAACTACAACTGGCTAACTGCTAGCTGCTACAAAAGTTAGCATCTGCTTCAGATCTTTAAATGGATCTTTAAAGTCCTTTACAGCCAAAGTAAAGGGCTTTAAAACTTCTAAATTATGTATGCACTATAGCTGCGCGCATCTAGCTAACAAATCAAACATATTTAGACTTTTCAAATCTGAACTTCAAGAGAGATTTTATAAATATTCCATAATTTTTTTTCAGGTTTTTTTGACATCGGAACCAGTTAAAAACTACAATATCCACACTTCTTAAACGTCAACTCAATTATTTTGCACTGATTTAAGATTCCTTGAAGCACAATTTTTTTTATCCATTAGACCAACGTTAATGTCACAAAGTTTAATTCAGAGGGATCTTTCTCTTTAATGCACTGATGTATTAGTTTTTTTGTGAAAATGCATTGTATTACTGTCTTTTTTTGTTTAAGAAATAAAAGAAAGCTAACCAATTAGACCTTCTTGTCTCTTGTCACCAAGCAAAGTTCATCTACACAGGCTGTATTTTACACCTTATATTAAATAACACAATTGATTTTAATCTTCTGATCAGACAGTCACATCGTGAATTATAGAGTTTTCAGCACTGCTTAAGGTATTCTGGTGGCAATATTTGCAGCAAACAGATTTTACACTGGTCAGAAGTTGTCGGGATAACGTAACTAAAGGCGAATCAACCCAAATTATTATATTAACCCTCCCACCTTAAAAAACATTTATTAAAATGTTTGCATAATAAATGAGGTTTGTTCAATCTCACATTTGTTAGCTGTCATCAGCTGGAAAGGATAAACTCGGCTAACAAACTCGGTTTCACTCAGCAGGTTCTGCTGCTAGGAAGGAATCTCTAGGCTGAGACAAGTGAGAGGGATTAAAAAGGTTTTCAGAAACATAGCTCCAGCTGTTAAACTAAAACTGCACAAAAAAAAATCCCAAAAGCACAAGACATCTTTAATGTTCAATAAATCGTTTTGAAACAGATTTAGAACCTAAAACATCAGTTTTGCTGTCATTTTACTGCCGAGTTGTAACCTGTCAAGTTGAACTTGGTTGATCCCATATTGCCCTTATTTACATGCAGGTTTTGCATTGCTGTTGAAGGCTGCTCTTCAGTTTGGTCATGTGCATTTTCCGATTCATAAATTTTCCCTTACATCCATAACTACTGGGTGTGTTTGCATAAGATTTGTTTTAATAGACGCCATCGGTGTAGAAATGACAGCAGGTTGACTGCGTGGTTGTTCTCAGTTTACGACAGACCGACTGCAAGCTGACCTGAGTAAAGATAAGAAAGTTGTTTTTAGTTGAACCATAAAAAGTCTGCAATTACACATGTTTGCTCTGTGTCACAATACTGGCTCTTGGGTAATCTCTTTTTGATCAGAAAACAAAACTTTTTTATTTTTATTTGAATATTTTGAAGCTATAAACAACCAGCGTTTCTTGTTGTGCGTTACCGGTGGCATTTATTTCCAAAACGTGCACAATGTCAAAGAGCAGTCTGCAATTAACTTTTCATATTTACTTATTTGGAACCAGAAAAGCAATCAAACCATATAAGTTTAGAAATTAACAATGCTTATTAAGCTCATTCTTATTTCCTATGTTTGTGAAATTCTATAGACTTCCCTGACTACTTACTCTTTTTTTTCTAATTGCTTCATAAACTGTAAGACTCTGTTTAAGTAAAGGGTCTTGTGAGCTCATCTCCAGAAGTCAAGAAATAGGGATTTGCCTTAACTTGCATATGTGGTCAGAGCAACAATTAAAACATTTAAAATCAAGCACCTTTTAGAAACTAGACTAGACGAGCATCCATATTTATCTTTCCACCGTACACAAGATGGTAAGGGAGGTAAAACAAATCTTCAAATCTCAATGCTAAGAAAGCTGCAGCAACCAGTGACCGCTTCAACATCCATTTCCTGTTTAGACTCCTGTCCAATGTAATTAAAAGTGTTTATGAGCTTCTGACTACTTCTCATAGTCTGTTGTTTTCTATGCACAAAAATGCACACACATATATATATATATATATA
>NW_006800044.1:1635479-1637242 GCF_000485575.1 Poecilia formosa
ATTGTTTCATCGACGGGTATATCTGACACCTCGTACTGACTCTGCCCCGGACAGGTAGGTGCTTTCTGTACGCGCTCAGCTGATCTGTGAAAATGAAAGGCATCTCGCTGCTGTAATATAGATGGCACGCCGTAAGAGAAGCGCCTCGAAGGCAGAACCCGGTCAGGTTTTTTTTTTTTTTTTTTTTTTCTCCATGTCCCCTTAGGGGCTCCGTAGAAAGCATCTACATAGACTCTTAGTGTTCCTATTTGATGTTTAGCTTTTTTTTTCCACCGCTAAATATCTTTATTCTATGCTATCTGTATATTAGAAACACATGTAATCAGTGCGATCATCCCTGGATCAGATATATGAGCTTCTTTACTTCCCTTCCCTGCGCTGTGGGGAGGGCAGGGAGCTGAGGCAGATCAGACACTGTGGGATGAACATGTGCTGAGGATGAGGAGGAGAGGCGTGAGAGATGAATGGAGGATTACGTAACATAGCTCCATCCCAGGTCCACGCCCTTCGGCGTCCAGTGAGCTCCGACATCCTTTAAAATATTTATAGACGAAGACGAAAAACAAAGTCGACTAATGGAAATAAGACGGGTTTGTGTGGCTCGGTGTGCGAATTAAAACCGGGCCTAAACGGGCCTGTTGCTGCTGGGAACTGCATTAGGCTCATATGCACCTGATCGGCGGGGCGGTTTTCTAATTTAGAGAAATTGAAAATAAACCCGCAACTGTATCTAAAATGAACCTTCCGCTTGCTGTTATCTCCGATCGCATGAAACCTTCACTGAGCTTAAAAAAAGCCAAGATATCCGCTGAAAGGCGAAAAAAAAAAAAAAAAAACTGCCCGGGATCTGCCTTCGAGGCGCTTCTCTTACGGCGTGCCATCTATATTACAGCAGCGAGATGCCTTTCATTTTCACAGATCAGCTGAGCGCGTACAGAAAGCACCTACCTGTCCGGGGCAGAGTCAGTACGAGGTGTCAGATATACCCGTCGATGAAACAATTAGAGCCGTGCAGAGCATGGATATCATTATTTGATGGGCCGGACTGGCAGGAGATAACCGTCACTACAGCAGCAGCGGCTGCAGCTCGGCTGCTGAGGAGGAAACCAACGCGCTCTGACGGATAGCTTCTCTGACCAATCAGCAATGTACGCTGCTGCTCTTTCTGGCATTAGAAATCACCATGTCAACCAATCACGCCTTCCGTTTGGCTGTGTGGGACAACGCACTGATAACACAAATTCTTCCACTGACACACAGCATTTCTGTCACATAATGGGTGCCGGGAGGACTGAGCTGTCAGTGTGTGCATCTTGATCAGCTGATCTGTTTACTGTCGGTCGTTTAATCTTTCACATTTTAAGACATTTGTAGATATTATACGCAGCTTAACAGTCATCTAGAAATATAAAATTAGATTCTTGTTCCTTACCGCTCTGTATGTGTAGATGATGGTTTTCCTATTCTGGCATCACCATCAAGGTTTTTACATAACCCTGAACTTTACACATGCCATTGTTCCTGTTTCCACGTGCGGACGTCTCACCTGCAGCGATTGGTCTCTTTTTGGTCTCTTTTTCACTGTTGCTTGGAAACCAACACCCACAACAACAAAGGTTAAATGGACACCACTTTCACTAATTCAAGTCAACTCATTCAGCTGTGCGAAAGCGAGATGCAACCGTTGTCTCTCTCTCTTGATAATACATGCTTAAAGTCACTATCTATCTATCTATCTATCTATCTATCTATCTATCTATCTA
>NW_006800044.1:1637350-1727795 GCF_000485575.1 Poecilia formosa
TATATATATAAAATTATTAATTTATTATAACATTAATGTATAACCTCAATGTATAAAATGCATTGAGGTTTGAGGTTGTAACACGACATCCAGTCATATGAGCATTGGTTCCAGGTGTGGAAATGCTTTGAAAAGGCGTACAGTCACTTCACATCCTAGTGAATATCATTAAGTAAGCAAAACAAGCAATTTCTCTCCTTGGTTGCTGTGGTGAAATCACTTTTATGGTCTGTGATCTTCCTTGTTTTGCATTGAGTAACAACGCTGCCTTTGTTGCTGCCCCTCTCACTGACAAATCCCTATTGTTTCTGGATTTAAATAATCCTCCACAGTGTATATTTCTTACACACTTGGTGTCCAGTGTGAACAGGGAACACATGTTCTTTCTGGTGCCTGTCCACCGGATGATCTAACTTTGGGGAATATGGGCTGCAAACAAGTTTTGTCACCTCATGAGGCGTTGCTCTGGTTTGATGATGACAGTTTCTTTGAACACATTGCAGTGTGAAGGTTGTTGAAGTAACACAGCGAAACTAACCCACTTCTGCAAACACACCATGTGAACACATATGCTGTCAAACTCTTAAATAACTGTGTGAAATTAAACATGGTCTGAAGCAGCAGGACTTTGCCTTTTTTGTTTTTAAGTATACATTTGTGTTGATGTCATCATAAGAGGCACAGATGTCGAACTGATCAGTTGGCAATAGTAAACATCGTAGCGGATAAGCAACAGTGATGCAGGTTTTGAAGTTCTATTTTTCGCTTCATCTCTGCAGAGCTGTCATCATGTGGTCTAAGTAAACAAGTACTCGAAGAGAGAAACTGAATTGAAATATCAGAATATTTTTTTAAAAAAAGTGTCAGGAGTAGAAATAAATGTGTAGGATGTTGTACTGAACACATTACACATCAAAATGCTGACAAGAAGAAAAAGTAAAATGCTGAAGATGTAAATAAACTGAAACAGCTTTTATCAAATGTAGCAAAATTATGCAACAGATGGAATCTCATGGAAGCAATCCAATTTGGGTTACAGGCGTGTTTCTATCTGCAAGCCTGTGCTAAATAGTTGTAAACAAACCTATAAAACTCAGGCTAGACTCCTCCTTACCTTCCCAAGCTCCTATATTTTCCCACAGAACGTGCCATTCAGGTTTTACCTCTATGTTTTCACCAGTAATACATGGTGTAAACACCTTTGTTTCACTAAGATCATAGAACTTTTTCAGAGTAAGACACATTCAAGTAACCACACAGTTCAGTAAAAACACTGCGATTGACATATTAAACTAATAATCTGCCAGAAGTACTTAAACAGTTAGCCTGGAGTTTAGCTTAGCTTGACTGAAGTTTGCTTCAGCCATCAGGTGCTGAAAAATCCAACCACTTTATTTTTCCAGTTTGATTTGTCCAACTTAAATAAATTCTCAGTACGTCCGGTCAGTTTTTTATGAAGTGGTGGAAATCTGTGCGAAAGTTAAAATTCATGATCATGATAGGATGCAACTCACCAGTAATTGCAAAAACACTTAACTGTTTACATATAACTCTGTTTGGAATATCGGTGTGTGTTAAAATCTTGTTTACGACGATTTTTATGATATAGCTTTTTTTCATTGATGCAAATGTGCTTTTACACACATATTAAGTCTGACTATCAAGTCAAAATTAATTGTGAAAGAATAACAAAATTATTTAGTTCTAATTATTTTAAAAATACAACAAAATCATTCCTTACAAAACGTTTTTTCTCTCCCTATTTTGGAGACAAATTAATTTAGTTTTAATAACGTATGGCGGCCACACGGTGTCAGTATTGTCAAAGTCTTTATTAACAGTTAAGTAACAGTTTTCAGCTTTCATGAAGATGTTACACCATAGTCTGCCGTTCCAAGAAAGGTAGAAAATACAAAAATAAAATTTCATCCAAAATTTGTGAGGTCAAAGACAACAACAGTCCTGCACAAACCAAAATACTGGAATTGAATCTGGTTAGTTGAACCCTTGTATCGTACAGTCAGTTCAGACATACAGCATTATCAACAGTCTGGAAGAGTGTTAAGTTTTTTTTTTGTTTTGTTTTTTGACATTGGTAAATATAACAACTAACTTATTACAAGCCGTTGCTTTTATAAAAAAAAATACAGTATTGTCAGCTGCCAAACAGAACTCCAGAAAAGAAAAAAAAGAAAAGTCAGACAACATATAAAACTAACCAGAGAAGTCTAAAGCATAATTACAACCAGCATCATTAAGATCTTAAGAGGTTGTCAGACAGATAGCTTATATCTCTCCTAAGAGCAGAAACAGGTTAGTTCTCGGTTTCTTTGATGGCCTCCTTGTTCTTCCTCACCTCCTGAAGCTTCTTGTCCTGTTAAACATTTCAAAACAACAACAATCACGTTAGTTTGCAAGTTTTACACAGAATTACAGATGTGAAGAAAGCAGATGCAGGGTCAGGATCTGACCTTCTCCTTGAATTTCTCGTTGAGAGCTGCCATCCGGGCGGAGCGGTTCTCTTTGTTCGCCTCCATCTTCTGAGTGAGTTTCTCCTGCGCCTGCTTGCTGAAGTTGCAGCTTTCCTCGATGGCCTTCTGGATGACCTCCTTCTCGTGCTCTCGTTTCTCAGCCAATTGTTTCAGAACTTCGGCTTCATGGCTCTAACAGAAAGACAAGAGAAGTCCTTCCTCATAAGTCAACACAGTGTAATAGCCAAGTTTATTTGATGCACTATTAGCCATTTGTGCTTTACGATACCCTGCGTCTTCCCTCTGCAGCTTCCAATTTCTTCTTAATTTCGTCAAGGGACGTTTCCCTTTTCCTGTTGGGCGACAGCGGGAAATCCACTTTGGCATCAGGGGTCGAAGGCCTCAGGATGACCTCAAACGCCTGACCCGACGCACGCTTGTTCAGCTCCTTCACTTGAATGTCTGTAAAGACAGGAATCTCATTAAATACTCAAATTATAACCCATCTTTTTCAATCGCAAACTTCAATTTCAAATTTTGTTTTACTTTCTAAAATGATGTTATTATCAAAACTTTTTTTCAGTCAATCTGTGAACTAGTTTGCTTCGTTTTCCAAATTCGGATCTGACATCCAAACCGAAGGAAACAGAAAAGTTTTAGAAAATGCCGGTCTTAAAAAAAAAATGCCACTAACAAGTGCATTCCAGTCGATTACACTTACCATCACAATTTGCCATTTTACGGAAAGATTGTCTTTTAATCTCCTGCAGAAGACAAAAATAAACTGAAAGTTAAAATCTTACAATTCATTTGGAGCTAAGCATTTGGGACAATACTCATTTCACTTGAAATAAAGCTGCATCTTAATCAGAAAGCTCTTATCTTACTGCAAGGCATGCAACCCTTTCTAACTTTGGACTTATATCTGCAACTGTTCTAAGCTCAGTGCAGCACTTGTAATGCCTAGGTTACTTTTAGAAGTACTCAAAAGAATTCTTGGTGTTATTTATTTATTATTACATAAGTTATTTTTTGTCATTTAATTATGAAATCCAAAATTACATCTGGGAGTATTGCAATCCCCTGGTTTTGTTTTAAATGTTATACTAAGTGACCAGGTTAACTGCTGATAGTGAGACCCTTGATCACTATCAGCTTAAGAATACTTAGGTGATCACAAGCAAATCATCAGACAACTAAAGTACTAATGTTAATAATTTGTATCGGGGAACTTTGTAGGTGAATGATGATGAAATATTCAACTAAAATAAATATTTAGTTAATAACGTCTATTGGGACAAACACTTTGGAGATGCAAATTTGAAAAGTTGCATGCACATTCCTTACACATACACACATATTTGGACAGACTACTAAAATGTGTTTATGCATATTGTGTCACACCTTACAGTCGCTGCATAACATTAAACACCAGTCAAAACATGTGCTCTGCCTCTCTAATACCACAGCCTGTAGCTAAATGTTTGCGTGTAGTTGCCCCGCAGAGAAAGGCAGGTTAAAAGCTGAGTACCCACAGCTGGAGGCTGCACACTCATTTGTGCAAAAATGGCGGGGAGGGGCAACACAACTGCTGCACTAGTTTTTGTTGTGTTTACTTAAAAAAAAAAAAGAAGAAAAAAGCTGGAGGCAGCATTTGCAATACCTAAAATATATAGATATGAGACTGAAAATAGGATCATTTATAAGGCAATAAAAAATCAATTATTTGAACAAAATAGTGTAATTACATGTGTAAAAACATATTTCGAGCTTACATAACAGAGTAACAAAAACAACGTTTTTGTCAATTAGCTCATTTGCCTACTGCATGTGGTTAGATACTAACAATCAATCACATAACAAAAAAATGTTTTAAGCAATTTTCAAAGTACTTTTTGTCATATCCTGAAAGGCTGCTGGTGAACAACGGCCATAACAGTTACTTAGTACCAAAAAGTGACTTTACCTACTCTGTTCAAAGCCCTAAACACTGAATAAACAGTCAACAACGACCTTTATCGCAGCCAAAGCTTTCCTGGGCGCTCATAGACTCAGAGAAAACAACTCAATGAGAGCAATTGTTCTCACCGTCAAGTGCAGCTCGGCTTGAAGAGCGGACCTTTTGCTACCTTTGTGCCTCTATTCAAACCGCCAACATCTGCACCTTCGCGCACAAACCTCTGTGTTGTCAACGTCAGAATAGACAGGGGTGTCTCATTGGTCCAAATTAGCCAATCACCGCGGCTGTTGCAAAGGCGAGCGCGCCAGCAGGAAGGCGAAGAAGGCCAGGCATCCTGAAGAGAGAGAAAAAAAATGGCTCAAATGTTTTTCTAAAAGTTAAACACAACTCTCCAACATTCAATAGTAAATAGAGAGTCCGTTAGAATTCCACTAACAGAAGAGTACTGATTAGTTCTGTTTAAAAAGCGGTAGCAATCTTTTCCTCAATCAGAGCCATGGTTTATTTATGTAACATTAACAAAGCTTATTTGATGCACCTTCATTTTTGTTTGACACGCTGTCATCCTGGTTTATGTTTACACATGCACAGCAACAGCCAGTCACAAAATTGTAAAAGAAATTATGCCCTTAATCAAAGTAAGGTAAGTTTTAATTGTTTATATCTTAGACTGTGAGCCATAGTGAATTAATTGTAATATAAGTAGCAAAATAGAAATATATTCCATGATATTAAAAAATAATTATAATTTGCTCATATAAGTTTATATGGACTGCACAGTTGCACAGTAAATGCTGTGGTTTTGCAACAAGGAGAGTCCTGAGTTCAAATTTCAGCCCGGGAATCTTTCTGCATGAATTTCACACACTGGTGTGTGTGTTGTTTTCAGGTACTCTAGCTTCCTCCTGCAGTCCAAACGTTGATCAGTTGTTCTGGCTAAATTGCCTTAGTTCTGAGTGAGTGCAAACATGGTTTTTGTCTTGTGTGTTTCTGTTTCACTGTGATGGACTTACAACCTGTGTAGTTTGTATTTTGCCTCCTACCAATAACTGCTGGAGGTGTGCACTAGCCCCCTCATGACAATGCACACATAAGTGGGCATAGAGATAATAGTCGTGTGGAATAATGTGTCACATTGTGTGGCGTAATTCTGTCTGGATGTTTTACCACCCATCTTAACAGGGTTATAAATATTCTGGTTTCCTGTAGAACATGTGATCCAGACTCTTTCAACCAAGAACAGGTTAATTTATTGGAAAATCTACCTGACCACATCCTTCCTTCTCAGCAAAGTTGTATTATTTTCTGTCTTGATAGGAGGAAAAAAAAGATCAAAATCTAATAAAACATCACAATTCCTAATCCCTACAACAAACCTTAAGAGGCTAAAAAAAAGAAACTTTTTTGCACTATATATGTCCTTTGTTACAGGAAAGGGGGAAAAAATAGGAATATCCCTGAAATAGTTAATCAGAGTGCAGGAGTGATTAACTAAGCTGGAATCTTGAATGCCGCATTCCACAAACTACAAGCAATGTCAGCTGCAGCCAGCCAAGTGTATCTGCCACTGTCAAAGGGAAGAGGTGATTACAGAGGACTTGCAGTCAAGAGTGCAAAAGCACAGGCACTGATACTGGGTGGTTGTGCACAACAACCATTGCCATTGTTTGTACATTGTATTTTGCAATGACAGTTCGGATTCACTACCACCTCGGGCTGTAGACCTTTCTGTTGAATTTACATATTCTTTGTGTTCATGTTTTTCTTTCTGTTGGCCCTTTGAGGGACTGACAAGGTGTACCCCTCCTCTTCCCTATTAACAGCCAGTGCCCCTCCATCTCTAACCTGGACAAAGAGGATACCCTCTGAATCTCCCCAAAAAACATCTAGAGAATAACCAAAGCCTGTCAGCTCAATTGTTATAATTCTCAGGGGGGTTGTGCCAGTACCTGACAGACTTGTCTTTGTTAGCACCACTGAGCAACAGACTCTGAGCTCCTGGGACGTTTAGAGGGAAGGACAGATGGCAGGTTTCAGACTTGCTGTGTTCACTGTCTGTCTGTGGACATAAGGACACTGAAAGTGCTCTTCTTGGTCTTACTTCAGCAGAAAAAGACATGCACATTGGCTGTAAACATAGTACAGAGCCCAATATGCTTACTGCAGTATTTGCTGGTCTATTTTGTACACAGTCACAAACGGCAATTTAAAAAATTTCCAAACACATTTAAACAGCCTTGTGAAAACGTGTTTGTTTTTAACTCTTTGGTGCAAAAAACTGATTGAAAATTGATTTATTCACTGCATGTTTGTGTCTGTGCAAAACGTATTACCCCGTGATAATAACTCAGAAATAGTCCAAATCGTTTGGATGTATTTTTTATTTCTTTCCTTCTTACGGAAAGTTTCTGTTTATATTACAGAGTTGTGGTGCATTTTTATTCAAAACAAAACAACATAAAACTTCACATATTTCACAAAAACCTCATGACATTTTTCAATTTGGAAGTACTATGCCCATCTTTTAGCAACACTTGTTAAAGATGCTTTGGATCTACAAAGATTTACAGAGCCCTCTTGTACACTGAAAAAAAAAATCTTGCAGACCAATCAGGCCAATTAAAAATATTTTTAAATGTGGGCTGTGTGAGAATCATGTTTAATATACTTAAACATGTTTTGTTTTATTTTATTTTATTTTGTTTTATTTTATTGAGCTGATTAAACAAAAAGTTGCAAGAAATTTATTTATAAATTAAAAAAAATAAACAAATACATTTTGCGGCCTTGCAGTACTTTTATCTTGACGATTTTGGCCCTTATGGCGGAAACCTTGGACACTGTAGTGTTGGACGTTTGACTTGTAACCTGTCAGCACTTTTATTTTGAAAAACAACAAGTTACTTCCGGTTAGTTTGTGGTTTTGTCCAGGCAGTTCAGAGGAAGAAGGCACAACCCGAAACATTTCGACTCTTTAACGTGAGGAAATGGGGGCCTGTATGGCTTTGTGCTCCTTGGCCAGCTGTGTGAGTTTCTGTTTATGATAAAGCGTTATCTCACATTTTAAACACCAAGCTTTTTGTACAAGTTTGGTCAAAATGGATTTGCGCTAACATGACCTATCTACCTGACAGCTAAGGCTAACATTAGTCTTCCACATATAATAATTAATTAGTAAGTTAAATCGTATGTTAGCCATACTTTACTGCTCTGAAACATTCAGGCAGATTTTGTTTGAGAGGCTACTCGTCAGTATGACTGAATAAGGGTCCGAACTGAGCGAAAACAGTTCAACATGTTTACCTGTACGTACACGTAACCTGACATTTAATGTTACAGTGTAACGCGGCCAGCTGTATGCTAATTTATTTCACTTCAATGAACAGCAGCTAGTGGCCTTGGCTTAGCCAGTTTTTAATAAGTTGGATAAGTGGATGGTTGAAATTGTGAAAGCCTTATTTTAACAGGATTAAGTATGTGACAAAAAGCCAAGAAGCTAGTGCTATCGTGTTTTGTTGGCCTAAATTTACAGAAATATTCGCTGTGTTTTATTACGTCGGTGTGAGTTTGCACTTGTGATGTACTGGTAAATGACGATCTTGTTTAATTATTTACTAGGTCAGTATTTCCAATAGAACACAACAGGTTTATGATATCTTCTTGACCTTGACCTACATTAAGGCAGTTGCTGTTGTCCTGGTTTTATTCATTTTTTTTTTATTGATATTTAAACCCTCTTGGTGTTTTACCTTGTCTCCATTTATCTCCAGGCCTCATGTCTGTGTGGCTCGGCACCATGTCTTGTGTGTGGCTGCTGTCCATCCTCCAATAACTCCACAGTGACACGGCTGGTTTTCTCTTTCTTTTTGCTTCTGGGAACTATGGTGTCTGTCATCATGATCCTACCTGGAATGGAAACACAACTCCGCAAAGTGAGCTCCCACAGCTAACTTGTTGTAATGAGAAGAAAAAGAATATAATGATGGGGATTTCACACTTTCATAAAATGCATCATGTGTCAAATTGTACAAATCTACAGCTCATGCTGTATAGATAATAGATAGTGAATTTTGTTTTAGGATATCAGTAAAGGCGTTTTTATGCGTGTTGCACAGTTATCTGTTCTTTAGTGTTAGTCTGTCATATAATATCCTGGTAAAAAAAAAAATCATTGAAGTTTGTGGCTGCCAAGTTTAAAAAATGTCAAAGGGTATGAATACTTTTGCACTTCCAGGTGTTGTATTTGTGTTGATGTTCCTAAATTTAAAGATCTGTGTACTGAGAGGGGCAGTTTATGTATCTATGAGAGATTTTACTTCATGTGTTTAATTTTCCTTCTGTAGATTCCAGGATTTTGCCAGGGAGGAACGACCATACTCGGTATCGAAAACCAGGTCAAGTGTGACGTTATTGTGGGGTACAAGTCTGTGTATCGCATGTGCTTCGCCATGGCCTGCTTCTTCTTTCTGTTCTCGGCCATAATGATTCGCGTCCGGAACAGCAAAGACCCAAGAGCAGTGATTCAAAATGGGTGAGAGAGAGCCCTGTTAGCTTTTTACTGGACACATCCGGTCAGAGCTGCAGTACTTTTTGTCGTCCTCATCATGCAGTTGTAAATTAAATTTTTCTTCTTCAGATTCTGGTTCTTCAAATTTCTGATACTAGTTGGGATCACAGTGGGAGCGTTTTTTATCCCAGATGGAGCATTTAATTCTGGTGAGGACTAATTTCTATATTTCCCGTTGATCATATTTCCGAACACGTAGGTTAAGGTTTAAAACCTGAATAATAAACTTACAAGTCATTTTCCTTTGTCTTTCACAGTGTGGTTTTACTTTGGATTAGTAGGATCCTTCATCTTCATTTTGATCCAGCTCATTCTCCTGATTGACTTCGCTCACTCATGGAATAAGATCTGGGTTGAAAATGCTGAGGAAACCCAGAACAAATGCTGGTTTGCAGGTGAAGTTTTTGGAAAACAAAAAAACAACAACAAAAAAGTTTAAAGTTGTTATAGTCGACTCTACACCTTGTATTTAAAGTTGTGAAACATAAATATTTTTAAACAAAAACTGGGGCTAAAATCAAAATTTCCAGTATGCAGTGTAAAAGTTATAGAAATCAGCAGAGGAGGATGTATGTGAACATGCTGTAGCGTTCAACCACATTAATCAATAATACAAAAGGTGACCTCTAACCTGTGGAGGTGAGGAGATGCAAGAAAAGCTGACGGCCTTACCAGGTTCTCGGGAGTCCCTTATTAGTAATTATTGGTACATATAAAAGGTAAATGGTCATCCTGACCACAAGGTTCCTGCAGGAGTCATACCAAATGTCTAAAAGATCTAAGCACAATAGATGAACATTCTAATGTGCGTACAAAAGTTGTAGTAGGAAGGTTCATCGTCTCTGTTGTGGCTTCTGACATGTAGACTGTGCAAACAATAATGATGGAAACAAATATTGACTAAGACTAACCCAACAAGAAGAGTTGTTGGAAAGACTGAAAGCTTCTCGCATTATAAATAAATAAATATGACAATTTGAATTGTATCTTCTGCTATGCAGCCTGATTTCTGTGTGGTTTTTAAAATTACCCACAAGGTCTTTAAATGTAAAAAAAAAATGATACCATGATAAATATTTCTCAACTTTTCCCAAATAAAATTGAACATTGATCTTGTACATTTTAGCTGTGTAGGATGTAGGTCTCACATGTGGACAAGATTTAGATTTGATTTGTCAGTCCAATTTTATATATTTATTTATTTACTTCACTAAAGTGGTGTGTAGACTGTTGAGAGCCACTGCGTCTACACACTCCCAAATTAGACTTGTTTGTGCCTCACCTTGTTTCTCTTCTTTTCAGGTCTCTTGTCCTTCACCGTCCTCCACTATGCGCTGGCTTTCTCTGCTGTGGTGCTTTTCTACATTTACTACACGCAGCCAGACGACTGCACTGAAAACAAAGTCTTCATCAGCCTCAACCTCATCTTCTGCCTCATCATTTCTGTTGTGTCCATCTTACCAAAGATACAGGTGAAGTTTTTCATTGAGTCTTGGATTGTAGGAGAGATCTGCTAATCGTCCATCTTCTGTTTTTAGATGCTTTGTTTTCAGGAAACTCGTGTTTCCAGTTTGGCCAGTAGATTTTATTTTATTTTATTTTTTTTCCAAAATAAACAACTCTTTCCGTAAAATCCTCCATATCAAAGCAGTGAATTGCTAATGCTAACCACTTTGAATACTTTGCCCACTTTTAATGTTTGTGTTTTTGTCCTGTTTATTACAGGAAGCTCAGCCACATTCTGGTCTCCTCCAGGCGTCCCTCATTTCTCTTTACACCATGTATGTCACTTGGTCAGCCATGACCAACAATCCAAGTGAGTGCTAACCAAAGTCTCAATCCCTCCTCTTTCTTTTTTAATAAGTCATGTTAACGATCATTGTTTCCTACATGTGCTTGTTAACGTGCTGCAGCTTTTCAATTACGATGGTGAGTTCTAAATGTAGCATAATGCCTGACCACTAAACAGTTGTAGCTAATTTAGTGTTTTTTTTTGTGCGTGATCTGTAGTTTGTCAGTGGAAAAACAAGAATGGAGAGTCTTGTGATGAACTTAGTTTTCTGCATTCTTTCTACACCTATTGCAGGATTTCCCACTGAAAATAATAATAATAATAATAATAATTAATAATAATCAAACTTTAATTTTAGTTAAAAAAATGTCTGTGGAGTAAAGTGGCAAATTAATAGAAGAGTAGAATAGTATCAACATATCATCTATTGTCCATCAGTGAGGAAAGTCAGGAGTACCAAAGTGACAGGCAAGTTGAAGAATGTAAATTTACTCATAAGTAAAACTATAAAGCAAAGTGAGAAAAGACATTAAGAGAATGTAAGGGAAATTTTACTGCATAATAAAACAAAATTACTGCAGGTGTTAAAAATACCGTGCTTAAATTTAGAAAAATGATTTGTAAAAATGTGCAGAACATCAGGATAATTTAGAAAAATGTGGATGTATTTGTGCAACAGACAGTCCATATCATGCACCACAGCTTTACTTTGAGTTCCTTGAAAGTTTTTGGGAGCTTTTATGAAGTGTGGTGGATTTCTAACAGTTGCGTACGTTAATATTCTCTAGATCGGAAATGTAACCCGAGCTTGTTGAGTCTCGTCTCGCACGCCAACACCACCGCCACCCAACCAACTGCCAGCCCAGGCTCAGGCCACGTGCAGTGGTGGGACGCTCAGGGCATCGTTGGTTTGGTCATCTTCCTCTTCTGTACTCTCTACGCCAGGTAGACATGACAGGACCTCATTTTAATTTGTTTGCCATGATCAAACTTCATTGGGAGTCCGAAGGCCATAAATGCACACAACATACTACGACGCTCATTACAGCTCTGCTCCAACATTAACTTAAAGCTTCTTTAAAGTAACATACATATTTTTGTGAAGTTTCTTTCTTTAAATGTGAAAACATCTGAATAACGGACATCTTGCTTGCAATCCTCCTTCATCAGGGAAGGATGCTCAATGGATCAGGATGCAGTTTGCAACTTCAAGCCACATTGTTTCGTCTGATGGCCACAAGTGGGCAGCATAGATTAGTGTCCAATCTGCTTTAAAGCACGGCTGCTTTAACTTAGCAGAAGTGAAACTTGCATGCAGTGATGCTTGTTGGGTCATAAACCTTACAACAGGTCTGATATGTCATCATTGTTCATGTGATTTGTGATGAAAGGACTAAGGTACTTCACCTTGTGTTTTTGGACATTTTAAACACAGTGGTGCGTTATTGTGAAGTGAAAGGACATTTAGACAAGGTTTTCAACATGCTTTTTTTTTTTTTAGCATGCAGTTCTATTGAGCCCAGTTTGCAGTGACATCACAAAAAACAAACTCCAGTCTGTGTATTGTCTCCCTTTGTGTAATTTAAGCTCAGTATAAATCCATCTGATCTGTGAAGAGCTCAGAGGTTTTGTACAGAAGATTGATGGCTAATCAGTATCATGAAGACCAAGGAATTCAGCAGTCAGGTCAGGGATCAAGGGGCTGATAAAGTGGGTCCATCACAAAATAATCCCATTAAAATACACTGGAGTTGGGCAAATATTAATATGTTCGAGGTGCATAGATACTTTATACACATTATACCATATTACTCAGCTTTAGATGGCAGCCAGCCTCAAACTGATCATTTAATGATCAGATGGTTTATATGCCTTTCATGTCTTAAAAGAAAAACAAAAAAAAACATTTTACTTTACCGGTTTCATCCTCTTTTGTGCCCTTCAGTATCCGCTCATCCACCAACGCTCAGGTGAACAAGCTGATGCAGACAGAGGAGGGCACAGGGTCCGGCGGCGAGGGAGTCGTGGGGAAGGACGGCGTGCACAGGGCTGTCGACAACGAGGAGGAGAACGTCACTTATAGCTACTCCTTTTTCCACTTCCACCTCTGCCTGGCCTCGCTCTACATCATGATGACTCTGACCAACTGGTACCAGTAAGTGTCGTTAGGAGATGAAAGCAGGTGGTCGAATGCGATGCAGTCAAGTGAAGCAAAGATGCGAAAATGTCGCAGTTAGCTATCGTTTTTCTATATTCCGCTGGATGGATATTTATGGATTGGGTTGAAATTTTAAACCTAAATATTTTGTACTCATTCAGTTTAGCCTTAAGTTTTTCTCCATTCTGCCTAGAACCACCAGATGGCGCCTTACAGCAACACAAATGTCAGATTGAATATTTTTATTCATTTAAAGACTTTCACCCAGCCCTGGACCTTTTCCTCAAAAAATGTTCAGATACACGTGTAACATTTTGAGTTGATTTTTAACTTGTTTGTCTCCTTGTGTGTGCCCTGTCAGACCAGACACCACCACACAAGCCATGCAGAGCACGATGCCAGCTGTGTGGGTGAAGATGTGCTCTAGCTGGCTGGGCCTCGGGCTCTACCTCTGGACCCTCATCGCCCCTCTTATCTTCCCTGACAGGGATTTCAACTAAGCACTCGATGTCCTTGACTTGTTTGTCCTTCCTGTTTTCTCCTTGCACACTAGACAATTTGAAGGATGCTATAAAAGGATCTACAAAGGGTGAAATGAAGACTTTGAAATATCTTTTTTTTTTTTTTTTTTTTTTTTTCAGATTGTGTGTCACCTGTTTTTGTGTTATGTTGTCTGAACGCTTCTGCTCGAAATAATCATTACAGACGTATGAAAGTTTACGCTGATTTACAGCTTGTTCAATAATGTCTTTGGCTTTTTCTTAATGTGATGGGCAATCCTCTGTTCTTTTGCGTTTATATTTTAATGTAAAATTTTAGACTCTGCATTCTTGTAAACACTCAGCAACAAGGCACTTTCAGTACCTCAGAAATGTCACTCATAGATTCTCTATTAATAGCCTTTCCGATCAGACACCTGATTGGCCAGGTCTGGAAAACCCCTGATTATCTGTACTGCCTCCACTGCAGAGGATGAAATAAGGGGAGCCCTGCTCAGGAGCCCCACAGCGAGGCGAGTGTGAGCGTCAGATAACACTAATAAGCCACGCCCTGCAGATCATAACAGGGCTTCCCTGATGCTGCTCAGCTGTATGCACAGCCACGTCACTACATCTTAAGCTGCCGACCGAGCGCCGGTCTAATCTTAGCTCTTCCTCGTCTGCTCTAATTTGAGACTGTTTATTCCCGGTGCTAAGGTTTTCCTCCCCGTCTGACAGCGTTCAGGCTCGGACAGCCACGGGCAACAATCTTTTACTTTTTTTACTGGAGTCTGTTGCAGCTGGGAAACTTTTATTGATCCTCAGCTAATCAGCACCATGCAGTGGGCAGAAAAAAAAGGTCCCAGCAGCTGCAGCATTAACTCAACACAAGTTGTTTTAATTTGTGTACCAGTATATATAAATGCCATATGTTTGCCAAGAGACATGAGCAGAAACATAGGAGTTTTAAATGTTGTACAAACAGAAGTAATGCATTTCAGAAGTGATCGAATTGCTGTTAAATTGTATTGACTTTCATAGTGATTGGACGGTTGTAATGCTGGTACAATAATTATGCATTATGTAGTTAACCTCATTTATATGAAAAAGAGAATATTATCAGTATATTTTGCACATGTCAAAAGCAGTTTTTTTTGTTCAGTCCCAAACATTTTATTCTTTTGTTTTCAATATTTTTCAAGAAATGTCTTTATAAACATATGAAATGTGTATTGTGAAATGAGTGATCCGTTTTGATTTTTTTTTTCTTCAGTTTTACATTTCATCCCCTTTAAGAATGTTATTTTGGGTAATTTTCTGTTTCCAATTCAGTTTTATAAAACTATCAAGTGCCTCTTTGTAGTCTCTGTATATCAGAAGGAAGATGTGCTAATATGCCTTACCTGAACATTGTGGTGAGCCATTGCATGTCCTCAGGCACTGGTCTGTCATGTGATTTTAAACTTGTATGTAATGCATAGAAAATCACATCTAATAAAGGTACAGGTTTCTTTCAGTGAGGATAAAGTGTGTTTCTTGTTCTTTGTCTGATGAATCTCATAAAGGCCCAATAACTTCGAGTAATATAGGAATGTTGCATCATGTTCCGTTCTCCCAGAGGAGCATGATGGACAGTACAAGTCATCTGAATACACACAAAGCATTTTGCTCCTTTTTAGATTTTTTTTTAAAGTAGCTTTAGCATTGTTCTCCCACCAGAAAAGGATGACTGGAGTTAATTTAATTTTCTGGATTTGATTGTCTCTCACAGAGAGGATTTGACTAACTGTAAATGATTTGTAGTTCTTACAAGTTCTTAACTGAGTTTCGTTCCTTTTTTGTTGCCAAGTGACCTGCCCTACTGCTTCTGAATCAGAGCCTCGGGTTGGAGAGCGTGCGAGGCGATTCCTTCATGCTTACGTGGGAGACAGAACGTGTTGGTTTTGGCTGCTCCTGACTCTAAACCATGCCACATCCACTGGACTTGCACCCTCACGTTGCTCCACCTCTCTCTCAACCTATCAATTACAATCCTGATTTTATCTGTTGTGTCACAGCTTAGTTGCGACCAAAACCTGATTTTATTTTTAATCCTAAGAGGCGATGGAGGCTTTGCAGAAGATTACACAAAAGTGTGTTCTTGCAGTTGATTAAGAAACAATTGCAGTTCAACGACAGAAAGGGACACTTCTTCTAAAATACTGGCTGTATTTCAGTGCAAACACCTGTGCCGGTTGGCCAAGTTTGTGACATACTTAAGTTGTGGTCGTGGTCACACAAAGTCTTTCCGAAGCGCCACAAATAGCCTGCATGCCACACTTTGGCCACCCATGACCGCTGTAGCACTTTGCCTGGAACTGCCCCTCAAAATTGAACCTAAACACTCAGTGTATTTGGGTTTTTTTTGTCTTTGTTTGCTTTCATAAGAAGTGCTAAAAATATCCAGCAGTTATTTGTTGTGTCGCTGCAGAACAAACATTTGTGGGGGATCTGTGGAGCTCTAAGGTCACAAGTGGTTTAATTTGCACCAAACTAGACTGGAAACAGTCCCCTGAATGTTAATGTAACATGAAGATGTTCATAATGCAAAGTAAATTTAATTGATTTTTTTTCCCCTGAATTCCTTAAAAATGCATCCAGATGATAATATCTTATTGTAGAAAACATGATTCTGACAGAGCAACGATTCAGGATCTTTCTCTTGACACAGAAATATCAGTTTTTATTTCTTCTAAAAATGCAGAATGATTGAAGTCCCACTTTTTCCACGTTTAGAAAGCTCATAAAAAATCAGCATGTTTATTTATAAATTTGAGTTGAATTAAATTCAAATGAAAAGGTTAGAGACATGTGAATTTATATGATAGTCCTGTAATCTTTTTTATTTCCTGTTGAAATCTACACCACTTTGTATAAGAAAAACAGCAGCACGTTTGTCTGCTGCAGTCGCTCAGCTTGCAATCCATACATCTTTGTTTTTGCTTACATTTCTAATGTAAGCTAAAAAATAAAAATAAAAAAAAAACAAGAAAAAATAGAACTGCAAGAAAAACATCCTATATTTAACTTAAATGTGCATTGAGAGACAAGACAAAAAAAATGGGGCAAACTACATGGTTGTGTCATGATGAAACATGGTGGTGAAACATGTCGTCGTGCTTGTGAACTCAGATGCCCTTCTCGGACTCAGCAACGTGCTGCACAGCATGGCGATACACTCACCCACCAGGCTCGTGTGGAAAAGGGGCCTGCTGAGTCTTGTGCTGCCACCGTCTCTGCTCCCAGGCATCTGCAGCAAACTGGCTACTATTAAGATTTAATGCAGCTCCTCAGCAGGAGCAGACATGCAGCGTTTATTTGAAATCTCGGATGATTTTTTTTTTTTAATCTTAATTGTTTTTAGCTCCAACTTAGAGTTTCAGAAGGATCCGACTGAGTTTCATAAAACTGAAGAACTCTGCCCTGAACTCGGGCGTCTGAAAAATGTGGACCGCCTGTGAACGCAGCCAGCAGCGTCTGAGAACAAAATTAGCCGATCATCATAAATCTCTCTTTTATTCCTCCCCGTTAACTTCAGGTGCACAAACGCAAACTCAAACAGTTTTTTTCTTTTCTCGCAGGGATAGATTTAAGGTGCTCTCGGTCTTTGGCTGCTGGCTCCAGCGTCATAAATCCTGCCTTCGTTTCCTCTCCCGTCCTCGGATGCAATTTGTCGCTGTAATAAGAGATCAGAGGCTGTAATGTGTCGATTATGAGCCACTTAGTGCGACTGTGCAGCCGCGCTTGGTTAGGCGTCCTGGGATTTTTAATTGCAGATTGACTAAGACAATTGTTATCACTTGCAGGGTTCGGTCTGACCTTAATCCCCGCTTTCATTTTCTCACATTAGCTGGTAAATGTCAGCGTTATCTGCATGTTGCATTTGTCAGGAATAAACCCCTCCTCTACAGTAAAACAGATAGATTACTGTAATATCTTTGTTTCTGACTTTACGCTGAGATAAATGAGCCGAAACGCTGCTGTGACGCTGCTCTAGGTGCATGTCGTTTTGGGAAGGGAGCGTGTTTCCCTGACCACCCCGCCACACCGACTTGAGATGCCTGTCTGAGGTGTAATTAGGTTTAAAGAGTTGAATCCAGGCCCCATTAAATTATATTCTGCATGCAGGGGAGTTAATTGGGTTTGGGCCCTGCTGGCATATTGCATGTGCACTGGAAACATTCACCCAACATTAAGCCCCAATTAGGCTTTCCATGATGGGAAACTTGTTGCTGGATGATGGGATGCACAGATGCTGATGGTTGACAAGACCGATGGTGGAGTTTTTTTTCTGCGGTAATTGCGACGTGGCAACAAACTTATATTGTACGTTTGCGCGAAGCCTCGCATAAGTCTTCCTGCCTCTTAAACTTTTTCCCTTTGCAACCACAAACGTCAGAGGTCTTGACTGGGTGTCTGTGACAGGCAAATGCGGAGTTGGGAAAAACAATGAAGCGGAAGAAGGTTCGTACAGATGAAAGTGAACATCCTCAGTCTGAAGTCTTTTGCCTCCTCCAACAGGTTTTCTTCCAGGATTGCTCCATATTTAGTTCCACCTTTCTTCCCATCAACTCTGACTCGCTTCCCTGTCTTTGCTGAGGAAAAGCGCAAAGCCACCACAACCATGTTTAACACATGGCATGGTGTTAAACAGAAAATCTGTTTTATTCTTATCTGACCAGACTCTCTTTCTTCCACATGTTTGGGGCAAAGTGAGAAGCAGAATTTTCAATTATTATTATTATTATTATTATTATTATTATTATTATTATTATTATTATTATTATTATTATTATTATTATTTTATTTTTTTGATTATTATTTTTTTGTCAAAACCCAAAGGATTTATCATCTTATATAAATGCCAGCTTTGTGGAGAGCACAACTCATAGTTGTCTTGTTGACAGATTTTCCCAACTGAGCTGTGGATCTCTGCAGCTCCTCCAGAGATACTCTGAGCCTTCAGCTGCTTCCTTGAATCTCTCCTTAGAAATACTCGATTTACACTGAGTTTAAATTACATAAAAAGATCCACCAACTAAGAGACTACTAACAGCAATTGGTTTTGTTGGATTTAATTTAGGTACATCAGAATAAAGAGGGTTGAATACCTACATAAGCTGCAGATATATTCTTTTACAAAGCCTTGCATTATTATCTACTGAAAACCTTGCTATGTTTTTTTTTTTTTTTTTTTTTTTGCAGTTGTTCTCCAGATTGTTTTGCAGTGTAGCCTGAAAGTTTGTTTGTGTGTATTTCTGTGTGTGTGTCAGTAGAGCTCCCCAGTGCGCATGCTCTCTGCTCAGCTCAGAGCAGTAGCTAATGCAGTTATATAACAGTCAGCGCAGCCGGCGTCTGCTGTGAGCCAAATGCCAGGCCAGTCTGGTTACATAAGCCTGTCAGAGTCATACTGTAGCAGCGCAGAGCGCTCACACCACGGCGTGGCTCTGCGCTCTTCTCGCTGTCTCCTCCTCTGTCTCTCGCTTCCTCCCGCTTGTATTTCTTTGCTCCTCTGTCCTCCCCTCTTTTTCCACACCCCACCCCTCTCCTCCTTTCCTTTCCTCTCCTTCCCCTTCCTCTCTGCTGCAGCGCTGCTCTCCGCACTGAGAACAAAAGAGTTAAAGAGTGCTGGATGCAGATGCGGAGACAGCTCGGAAAATGGGAGGCAGAAAAGTTACGCTAAGCACATAAATCCTCACGCGCGTGATTTATCCTACATCACGTTCTCTCGTATGATAAACGTCACGCTGGATTTTAGGTTACTGCTCACCTCATAGGAGATCTTTGAGGTGTGCTGGCCGCCCCTGTCCTTTGCTGCCTGCTGGGCCTCAGGGATCCGTTTGATCTGCTCAACACCAGTCAAGGCCACGTCTCTCGGTGACCTTTGCTATACCTGACCCTCAACACCACTCTCCTTGTCCCTCAGGTATTAGAAGGACAAAGGAGTGGGTCAAAATGAGACACAATGAGGCGAGAGATGTGTGGAAAATCTTTCCACTCATGTTACTCTGCTGAAAATATTAAAACTGTGCAACTGGAGTGTCAACTATGGGCCCCAAAAGCCACAAAAGAATCTGATTATTTTTATTAGGCTGTTTATGAAAATGGGGCTGAGAGTAAAAGCCCCATTAATGAGGACAAAAATGAACATAAAAACACATAAATGAATTACTCATTGACCGTTGTCGGTTTTGTGCCCACATTTTATCACTTTCCCTTAATTCTTTTCATACCGATAATGTAAAAACACGGCATTTGAGATTTTACTCCCTTATTGTTAAGTCTTTTTATGAATAATTGAGACAAATATTCATAAAAATGCTCATAATTCCAAACATTTTCTTGTTTAAGACACAATAATGCCACACATTTTGGTTGGGACCCCTAAGTAGGCCAGTTGACTTGTAAAATATGAGAGATTATGACGCCTAATTAAACCAAAACAAGTCCAAGTAACATCCTTATTGTAAATGTAATTATGTTTCTGTACATAAAACTATGAGGAAAGTACAGAAAATAATTTCAATTTGTCAATTGTCAAAGTGGGAAATAAAGCTTCCTCTGCAGACGACTCTGTTTCCTGCCCCATGAAGTAAGAAATATAGGTTTGCTTTTACTACATACTTGGTATTATGTCACTTATATTAATAATCAGTATGAACATTGTGCAAATAAGACATTTTCAGAAAAATCTACAGTCTTCTGTTGGAGATGTGTGAGTGAAGGATTCCAGAAATTTGCTTAATATTATCTTAGTTTAGTTCTTAGTCACACAAATCAATTCAGTTATGTAGGATCTTAACAAGTTCATGACAATTAAGTTTCATAATTTCTAAAAATGCGTCATAAAAGAAAACTAAACTGCCATACAATGATTTAAGTTGAAAAGTAGCAAGAGTGAAATGTGGAAGTATGTAGGCACTGTGAAGTGACCAAGAGCAACTCTTGTCTCAAATGTCGCATTTATGAAACACAATATCCTCAAAAGTATTTAAAAATCACGCATCACAGGTGAGTGTTGAATACTGATCACCTGTAGCCATAAATGCACATTTTCCTCCTGTTTTCACCATCATCATCATCATCATCATCATCATCATCATCATCATCATCATCATCATGTCAAGTCAGGACACTTCATTTGGTGAAACTCCATCTGGAAATATAACTAGTTGGCAAGGAGCAAGTTCATAATACTTGCAATATAGAAACAAAAAGTGACTGCATTTAAAAGCAGACCTTTGGTGTTAATATCACGGCACTAATATTGAAATTATAATTTATTCAACATTTACTGTTCAGCTCTACCAACAGGAGATGGGGGGGATTGTTTGAGAGTGAGAGGAAAGTCCTCAGTCCTCCAGAAGAATTGATTACTTATAATTTAATCCACTGCCGTTTTAGCTCCAGTTTCTCACGTCGTGTTCACAAACAAAGCGCGTGTAAACTGTAAAAACCGCAGGTGTAAATTAAAACGCCTTGAGTCCTCCTCAAACCCAGCTAGTGTGAAAACTCCTGAGCCCACTACGCCGAGTTCTCCCTGCTAATTGCAATAGTCTGAACCAGGAAGTGCTGCCGCCAGCCAATGGCCTCCGCCGCCAGCTCATGGTTATTCATGAGGCGCGCCAGTCCACTGGTGGAGGCTGACAGGAGGGCGGCGCACAGCGGGAGCTGCCGTGCGGGGTGGTGCGGGGAGCGCGGAGCGTGTGATGCGTAGGGCGAGATGTTGTTTTGTTGTGGCGATCAGCTGAACGTGGCATCGCCGTCCGGTCTGACACAGCAGCAGCAGCAGCGGCAGCAGCAGCGGCAGCAGCAGCGGGCCCCCCACGCCCCAGCACAACCGACAGCAACGCGACTCTGCGTCCACAGCAGCGCCCCACAGCCGCCGCGTCCGGCGCATCTCAACCCAGGAAATGCGGACCTCTGGCCCCTTCGCTTCGGGATAGACGGCTGCAGCGCGCACACCGTAGCGAGCTGGTAAATATTAACCTAAATGTTTCTGCCTGTGCGGGAGTTGGTTTCGGTTGTGCTGCGGTGGCCGCCAGAGAAAGACAGAGAGAGAGAAAGAGAGAGGGGTGAGAAGTTGAGAGCAGATCCCACCCTTTACTTTCCTCTGCTTGATTGTGTGTCAAAGTTGAGCTGCGTGGACTGATTGTAGCGGGTTTGTTTTGTTGATTGGTTGTTTTAACATATGCTGCATGCAGACGAGTTTGGCAGCAGGCAGGGGCAGCAGGTCAGCTGGATTTCGGGCAGCTTGGGTAGCGGCTCAGGGTGCTGAGCGTATAGATGACAGCACATGTCTCACCATGGACCTTCACTCGCCCTGCTCGGTCTTCTTAAGATCCCAGCTGAGGAAAGCAGCGGATCGTATGTCTGCGCGTGTGAAGAAGCAGATCCAGATGGTCCAGCCTGTGAGGTTGTCCAAAGAGGGCTGTAACGTCACTTTGTGGATTTGTACAGGATGACATCATGCTTCCACTCTGCTGGTCTGCCCTTGTAGTGTAGATGGGCTAAGCCTTTGGTTTTGGTTTCTCTTTACATTATGAGATAACGGTGTTGCTTTTGCTGGACTTGTTGAGCATGCAAATGAACCTCCAGGGAGGATTTTCAAGACTAAACCCCAGAAATAAAGCTTTATGTGAACAGATTTGCAAACACGTTTTAAAAGCAGTGAGAATAATTTGTTTATTGAGCATCTAAATAAATTACAATGTCATTGAAAAGTTCCTTTTATTTCAGCACTCAAAGTGATTTGGATTACACATGGTTATATTTACTTGCTTGCTTACCTACTGCTAATGAAAACCCGAAATTGCAATTTTTCAGAAAATGTTATAGTTACTAGTAAAAAAAGGATTTTGTATCTTGAGATGTCTGCCTACTAAAAAGCATGTACAATATGTGCACTCAGGTTTTGGTGGGTTTTCCTTTTGCATTGATGGAGTTAACACCCTGTGGCTCTGCTGAATTGCTAAGGAAGCTTTTTTTTAGGAGCTTCCTTCATTAGGTCTGTTATCGCTCATTTTGCTCATGACAAGACTCCATTGGTTCTCTGTTGGGTTTAGGTCAAGAGAGTATATCAAGTTGCATTTATTTATATGAATTTTACACATTGAAGTTGGACGTAAAGCCAAGTGGATTCTGCGCCTCTCCACTCTTAATCCAAACTATAAGATTGCGCTAGAGTTTACTTTCATAATAAAAGTAATACAAATCCTGTCCGTTTTCCCCAGGTGAGACTATTCTGACATTGTCCCCGGTTCAAGGCTTAGCACCTGGAATGCAGTTGCAGCACGTCTCCTGCATGTGTGTGACGGCTCTTTACTCATGACTTCAGCCACAGTCCACTCCCTGTGAATCTCTCCCAACCTTTTGAAAAGTCTCTTCTTCCCAACCCTCACATGGATGTGGTCAAGCGTCCTGCCACGACTGTGACCACACTTTTTTCTCCCACGCTGTTTTGCTTCCACTCAACTTTCCATGTTCTTTGATACTGAACCCTTTGAACATCCAACCTTTTTAGCAATGACCTTTAGTGACGTATATACTCTTTGTGCACAGAGTTACTGACAACTGTAAAGACAGCACATTTTTCTCTGGTTGTGTAAGCCTTAACATGACATTAGCTTGACGTTTATCTAGTAAAAATCTTGTTGGTGTTATGCAGTAGGTTTGATTTGGGCTTTTTATTAGCTGCAAGCCGCAATTGTTAGAAACAATCTCCCTGTGTGTAAACAAGTTGCATTTATTTATATGAATGTTACATTTTTGACTCACACAGTCGTCCTGATGAAGTTCCGCTTTTTTGGACACCCATCGCTACCTTTATTGTTATTTTTAACTAGAAAGTAAAGTTATGTGCCACCCAAATTATGTATAAATTAAATAAGATTTTAGCATTGAGTTGAAAAATAACTAATTATATATGGTTAATAGCTCTGGTTTATACAGATAGAGTGGCACTATTGACATGATATAAACTGAGGGGATGTTAAGAATCTAAAAACATGGAGCAGAAAAACATTTAGACTATTTCGAAAATATATACCTGTCCAACAACAAAATGTTTTACTCAGAAAAAAAAACATTTTACGTGTTTTTGTTTTGCACGATTACCACAAGGATAATCTATTTGTAAACCATAATTCAAGTGGTTACCTGTTGATTTCGGGATCCTACGCAGAAGCTTAGTTCACTTATAACTTGGGCCGGCACTGGGTAATATCATAATTGACCATCTGATATTGTGAGATAATTTGATGGTAAGATTAGTTGATTGTTTTCAGATGTGACCTGTAGATTGTTTTATTTGAAAAGCTTGAATGTACAGCTACACATCATATTGATGGTTCACTTATCAGAATGCACACAAAATATGTTCTCCCTTAGAGATGGGGTGGGGTGTTGACGTTTATTTGGCTGGAAAGAATTACTGAGACATTTCCAAAAAGTTTAGATACTCTTGTGGGCACACTGAGTATGATATTAGGATTAAAAGAAGGGAAACTAAGACTTCCATGGTATGGTGGAAGAGAAATGTTTACTTCCAGGGAAAGATGCGTCATAATTTGTGTGGTCACATGTGAAGACAGGCTAACTTCAGGAATGACTAAAAGCGTCTTTGACTTTGGCTTCGCCAGTGTTTCGTTTTTCACACACAGGACAGTGACAAACAGTGGGTTGCCAGGTTGGAGGACCAAGGACAAAGCCAAAGATCATGTGATCTAGCAAGGTTAGCTGGAAGAGGGACAAATCAGATGAAATTATGTTGGTATAACTTATAACAGCTTGGAGAGCAGAATAAGACTTCCTTTTTGGATAAGAACCCTCTCCCATCTGTAAAGCACAGTGGTGGTAGAGCTATGATTTGGATATGTTTTGTTTAGGTTATCAGTTCATCTTTTGGTCACTGATGGGGAAAAAAAAATTACTCTTGCAACTCGGTTCTAAAGCACAACCTTTAGACTTAAAATGTCAATTTTTTTTTATCTCTAATTCTGTTGATCAAGTTAACCACACAAAGTGTTTGTCTAAGTTTATGTAAAAACAGTGCAAGTTAAATCCAGTTTCTCCTTGGAACAATGTCACAAGCTCGTACCTTTTAAAAGCGAAACTAATACAACCACCAGTGATGCTGCCGTGTCATTTTCTCCCTTCGTGTCCCTTACTGTCATAGTTTAACCCACAGACCAAAACATACTGAGTGTAACGTTGAAGGGCCACGAATGGAGAGAAACCAACATGTAATTATTGCTTATTGAATCAGCACTAAGCAGCAGCCTTGCAGTGCTCTTCTTCGGCCTGGGCCACCACTACTTGTGCTGCTGGCTGAAGAAAGACACTTGGGAGTCCCGGGGGGAGGGCGGGGTGGGCCCACTTCTCCATTTCCATGCAAATAGGAAAGATTGTATAATAGCCTGAATGGATCCTGCTCGTATACTTTGACCCAGCAGCTGCTGCTATTATTTTTATGGCTGACAGAGATGGAAGTTAAAACTTTTCTGCCGGGCTTACTTTGAAGTTTGTTTTACTACTTTGTAGCGTGGCTGAAATAAAAGCGGGATGCTCTGTAAGAACAACTGCTAACGTTAAAAGCTGGGACTAAACTTGATCGTTCATACGAACCCGTCAGTCAACAGCTTGGCAGCGACAGTTTCATTACAAACTGCACTGGTATTTACTGCTGCAGAAACTTGCACAACGAAATTTCTCAGGTGTAGCTTAATGAAAACAGAAGTCTGTCATGACTGATTAGTGCATGATTCAGCCAGACATGCCCATCTGTTGTTATTTGACTTTTTTCCCACTGCCACTAGTAGCTACAGATCAAAACAGGTCTTGTAAAGTGTCTTGCAACAGTAGTCACTGTTCAGTCCATCATCTAAAACTGTGTGCTAGAGCGTAGTCTACCGTGGCTGCATTAATTAGAGGAACATCCAGGAGGTGAACTCTGGAGGAGCTGCAGAGATCCAGATCCAGAGATGTCCTTAGAGGAACAGCTGTCAGTCATGCAGTCAAAAAAATCAAACAAATCTGGAATTTAATGCAAATGGAATGGAAGAAATGAAAGCAACGTAGAAGAAGTGACAAACACGTGGACCCACATGAACCACATGAGGCATTTTTTGAGTTTTATGTCATGTTTTAATGCCATTCCATCATCAGAAACCTTACCTGGAGTGTTGCTTTGATTCTTCCCTGGATGCTTGCGAAATCCTTGAATTTTCTGTGAAAGTATTTTGGGGGCTGCCTGAATGCTTGCTTCCACAAAGCACCATCTATTTCCACACAGCTCCTCCTCAGAGCTGCAGTTTTCAACCGAGCTTCGTCTCACAGAGTACTCCTCAGCCGCACCTTCCCCACTGAGCTCCACAAGACTAGTGGCAGCACCAATTAGCAAACACCTGCCGGGACTGCAAGTCAGCAGAACTTATTGAACCTAAACTACTTCTCAGTGAAACGCTCCTAAGAACAGTAGCAAATGACATCCCGGAGGAGCATTGTCGCGATCACTTGCTGAAGGCGGAAAGTCGGAAAGAGGAGCAGCTTCTTAAAGAGACAGGCCAATTTCAAGCCGTAAGATTACAAAGTCAATTTTCTTTTTAAGTCATTGTTGATAGATACAGAATCTTTTTTAACAACTGAAGGCAACACAGTTACTTGACTGTGCTATAAAATGCCACTATGTGCTAGGAAAATACATAAAATCTCTCCTTTAGACTTTTTTGCCTACATGCAAATATTGCGTGGTGAAAAACTAACCCTGCACACACTGTCCCATTATGAAACACAGTGGTGGCTGCATCATTCTGTACGGCTGCTTTTCATCAGCAGGGAGAGAGAAGCTAGTCAGCGTCGATGGGAAGATAATTTGGAACCAAATCATCATGTGTAGGAAGACTTGAAAATGTATCCTTACAGAGCCTCTCTGTTCAGTCTACATGTTTGTATTTTATTTTACAACAAAGAATGAGCACGTTTACTCTCTAGATATGGAGAAATGTCCGTAATACACCCCCAAAAACCCATTCAGGTGTATTTGCGGAACAGAAGTGTTTCTTGAAAATGTAAAAAATAAAAATAAATAAATAAATCACCAAGGGGTATGAGTACTTTTCTTCAAAGCCTTTAATAGTAAATGGGGGTTGGATGTGAAGCCTGATGACTCAAATGTAAAGAATTGCAAATACTTTACAAATACAGCCCCTGGGAAGGATGGGGCTGTATTTGGAGCAGATAGTCAGACATGACTCCCATTATGACTGTAAAAAAGCTACTAATGATCAGACTGGGGCAAAGAGTCAGCAATTCATCTGTTCTTATTTGTCTGAATTCTTGATGCAGAAGTGTAGTCTCTCTTTTAACATGTAATATTAATATCCTGCTGTTCATTATTTGCTCCACACATTCTTCAAAGTGCTAAATGGCATGTGTGAGCCTGTTGAAGTTTTCATTCGGTGTCAGAGGCTCAGTAAGAATGATGGCAATGTATATATATATATATATATATATATATATATATATATATATATATATATATATAAATATATATATATAAAAGAAAACAGTGACACACACCTAAGTCATAAAATCCCTCTTGGTGGCAGGCCGAAACCTTTTGATGTCCATGCTGTCGCTAATTAATCCTTTTCGGTAAAGCGCTGTTGAAGAATAGACCCACTGTTGTGCTGGGAGACCGGACTGAACCAGGAACAAGACATTGGATACACATTTACACGAGCACACAGTGCAGAGCGGAGGCCAAGAGTGCCATTCTGGCAGACACACAAGTGTCCCACTAGCCTAATAATCTTATTCCTAGGCATGCAGGGTGCTCCGAGCTGGTGCTTTATTAAGACCGGTGGAGGTTTGTGTGTAGGATATTTGTATCAAATTGTGTCAGGGTGTGTGTAGTTGTTGGAGGTGCGGGGGGGGTTCAGTTTTCTGTTCGCCTCTTGCTCAGCCCAGGGTGTTGGCTGCCTCTTGAACTGCAGATTAAGTTTCAGTGTGTGTGCCATGGGCCGGTGTCTGGATGTGTGGTCCAGCTCGGATGCCTGGCCTGCTACCATGCGTATTTGCCCAGGGTTATGTAACTATGAATGCACACAACGATATATGTAGCAGCGCATGTTCTGCAGGATAGAGGAGCTCATAAAAAAACAAAACAAAAAAAAAAAACGGACGGCTGTTCATTCACACACACTCCCTTCATAAGAGTTAATCATTACCTAGTCTTGCACAGTCGGTACCCGGCTGGAATGTTAGCGAGTTTGCCGTTTGTGATGGCACTCGCTCTCCAAAACAGGCCGCATGTTTGTTACATCAGAGAAGTGCCAACTTTTTCACCAGCCCATAAGTTATGCAATTGTTGCCTGATTTATATTTTGCATTGTTCTCTTGTGTATGTCTTGTAATCCCTCTGTTTTCTTCTTATGGCAACACTGAGGGCACGTTTTTGCACATTGGCTGGCGTTGTGAAATTGTTTTTGTTGTTGTGTGACTGTCAGCCTCTGCGCTGAACACCGCAGGTATGTTTGGAAAGGGATAGGTCACGATATCACTTGTGAGATTTGCGAAACTTGAGGGTGGCGGGAACTCACGAGGACACGAAAAGTCAAAGTTTTTAAAGAGTTTCAGAATAATTTTTTTGAAAGAGCCAATTATAGTGCCTTTTGAATGGGATTAACACAATTTTATTAATTTATTTTTATTGTGGTTTTATATCATAGACCAGCATAAAATGGTGTATAACTGTGAAGTGGAAGGAAACTGATGTGTGTTGTTTATAAATTAAAAAATAAATAAAGTGCGGTATGCATCATGATGACTTTAAAGAACAAACCAGATAGGTCGGAGGTTAAATTGTGGAGCAGTTTAAAGCAACATTAGGCGATAAAACAACATCCCAAGCGTTCTCACACAGCACTGTTCAATCCATCGTCCCAAAATGGAAATTAATACTGTGAACCGATCAAGACATGGATGCCGACAGGCCAAGGAATGGAGTGAAACAAGAGGCAGCCAGAGACCAATGGTAACTCTGAAGGAGCAACAGGGATCCACGATTATGTACATGACCTCTATTTATCATGCACACCACGAATCTGGTCTTTATGCAAGAATGGCAAGAACACAGCCACTGTTAAAGTAAAGCCATAAAAAGTCATGGTTGGAACCCAACCATGAGTAAAGCACATGTGACTGCTCCAAGGAGTTTATTACCTACAAAAAAAAACTTGAGTTTGAGGTTCACATATACCCTCCAGCAGGTCAACAACCCTAAGGCAAAATGAACCAAATTGAGAATTTGTGGCAAGGCTTGAAAACTGTCACCCAGAGATGCTATCAGCTCAACATGATCTATTTGCTTAGGCTGAGCTTCACATATTTTACAAAGATCAATTAAACAAAGATTTAGTAGTGGAGACATACCCTGAAGACTTTCAGCTGGAATTGCAGCTAAAGGTGGTTCCACAAATAACTTGGTTCGAGGCGGTTATTAGATAATTGCTGCACAAAGTTGTTTTAACTGGATTTAATTTCTGTTGATGAAACTCCTATGAGCTGCACGTCAAAAGTTGTTTCCCTGTAACACGAAAAGAAAAAAAATCATGGACAGGCTCAAAAGGGTGTTAAAACTTTAGTAAAGCTCTGTAACCTTGCAGGGCTGCACATTGTCATGGAAGATGCAGTCTTTTGTTCTGCCTGGTGATGCAGAGGAGGTATTATTTTTCAGAACAGGATATCACTTCCTCTTCTAAATCTCAAGCATTCCTGCTCTGGGTCCCATGGCACCTCTCGGACCACGCCCTTTGACAGACAGGGTCTCTATGCAGATCACAGTCTCCAGATGCTTCTTCACAACCTTAATCTGTGCTCATTAAGCAAACACCTGCAAAGAGGGCAGCTGTTTACCTTTGGTCTAACTTCCCTGAAATCCCCTGGCTGCATCATCCATTAGGATCTTCATCTGTTTGGTTTTATAGCATTAACACGGCGGTGGCGGTGCCTGCAGAACTGCTTAACAAAGGCGAGAAAGAGGCAGGAGTTCTGATTGTATTGTTTAAATTTAAAGATGTTTATTTTTGTTTAGCTTCTTCAAAGTCCAGCTCCACTCCACTTCTCTCTCTCTCTCTCTCTCTCTCTCTCTGAAGGAGCCGTATGTTTCAGCGTGTTACGGTACCCCTGCAGAAACTGCAAGTGAGGATTGGAGGGGATTTCTGCTCTGTGGGAGGCTAAGAGAGCTTTCGGAGTAGAAATCCTCCCAACCTTGCTGCGGATCTGCCGAGCAAATCAAGGCGGCAGGCGATGCTCCGGTGCAATCCCCCCTCCCCTCTCCTCCCCACCCCAGCCGAGCTTCTGTCGCTGAGGCAGGGAGGCTGAACTAACCCCACGGATCCAAAACCAGCAGCTCACCGCCCCCTCCTTCGGCTGTACGTTTTTAAAAGCCCTGAGAAATCCGTGGAGCAGCCTTCAATAAAATCCAGATTTGTTTTGTCTGACTCTTGGTACTGGCAGTCTGCTGCGTGCCATGTTCAGCCTTGAGGAACAGTCTCTTACCTGTGGGGCCTTCGGGCTCTGAAGTGTGGAGGCTTACAGGGAGCTCAGAGGCCAGCTTCTTGTTATTTTTTCGGGGGCGAGACTGCAGTCTGATCTGTTGACTCACAGGATATTATGGCGTTAAAGTTTTATCCTTAATGCTTGGACTTGCATGTACACTGCCCGGCAAAGGTGGTCATTTTCCTTCCCCTTTTTAAAGGCATTTTGTCTCATTACAGCTCCTGACTTTTGCATATGTCATTGCAACTTGATGCGACAATAGCTAATAACTGTAAAGTGAGGGTAAATTATAATTACTTGTGAAAATAGAAATTCTGAAAAGTGTGGCATGCATTTGTATTCAGTCCCCTTTAATCTGATACCCATAAATAGAGCCCTGTGCAATCAGCAAATGAAGGGAAACCCTTAAAAAAATATATAATCATTGGAGCTGTACAAGAAGTATAAATAATTTTCCTAGGTATGTTCATATGTTTGCCCTGCGACAGACTGGCGACCTGTCCAGGGTGTACCCCGCCTCTCGCCCGGAACGTTAGCTGGAGATAGGCACCAGCACCCCTCCCGACCCCACTGAGGGACAAGGGTGTTCAGAAAATGGATGGATGGATGGATGTTCATATGTTTTTGGCTCTTGTAGAAAGTGTGGCCCAACATTGTCAGTGAAGGCCTAGAGAAGAACACCTCTTTTTTATCCATCCATCCATTTTCTTACACCCTTATCCCATTGCGGTCAGGAGGGTCACTGGTGTCTATATCCAGCTGTCAACGGGCGAGAGGCGGGGTCACCCTGAGCAGGTCGCCAGTCCATCGCAGGGCAACACAGAGACAGACAGTACAAACAGCAATGCACACACACATTCACACCTAAGGAGAATATAGAGAGATCAATTAACCTGACAGTCATGTTTTTGGACTATGGGAGGAAGCTGGAGTACCCGGAGAGAACCCACCCATGCACAGGGAGAACATTCAGAAAGACCCCAGGAATCCAACCTGTGACCTTTATGCTGCAAGGCAACGGTGCTACCAACTGCGCCACCGTGCAGCCCATCACCTCTTTTTATATGCTGTTAGCTATCCAGCTGTGTGGTCGACTGCCATCAGGGTGGAAGCTCTTATTGTTTTTTTAATTTCCTCCCTGAAAAAGCAGACAAACTCCACAGATTTTCATCCGTTTTTGCTACAAAAGAAACGTGTGATCATTGTTGTGGTTTCGTGTTGGTCCTGATGCTCTGCTGACATCCTGTCTGAGGTTGGAAAGCTGCGCTCAGTAAGCCTTTGGGTTTTGCACTTGTCTCCTATTTTGATGTATGTTCACTGCAAAGGAAGATGCATTTATACATGATGTGTCTGAGCACAATCTGTACACTGTGTGTGTTTGCACAGCATGTTCTGTGGCTGTTTATGTGACCAACGTTTCTGCTGATCGCTTCATATTCCGGGCCCTGAGTTTGGGTGTCTGTTTCATCTAATTGAAGGTCAATATTTGCATGAGCATTCCTACAAACACGTTTCCTGCAGAGGCTCGGGTTGGAAAGGACACAGGCTGCCCCTGTGCTTTAAGAATCAGACTGGCTGTCATGTTCTGACGTAACATCCTGATGAAAATGTTTGTGGTCTGATGTTTTTTAAAGAGTCTGAACTCATCTTGTGCACACGAGACTATTAAAGTAACATTACTGGGGAATGATGAAGTTCTAAAATATGCGCTTAGCAATATGATGGTTTTAAACTTTAGTGTCCAAATAGGGTATTTGAAAGCAAGAAATTGAGTTGGAGGAGAAACAAAACGCAGATTGCAGGAGTCAGGCAGTCAGGCCTCATGCATTGATTGCAGGAAGTGTAATAACTCATAGCTAATCTGAGCCATCAATTATTTTTCAAGACTGTTAATGTCAGGAGAGTAAATATACATCCAGTTCACAAGACAAGAAGATATAATACAGTACATGTTTCATAAGAAGGAGAATATTTTTTTTTAGAAATCCACAGACCTGTACTTTTTATTTCATTTTAAAATTATTGAGTCAGTTACAAACTGTTCAATGCAGTCCAGGGCTGACTGGTCCATATACTGAGGTTCCTTATTTTCGTCTGATTTAAGTTAATCCAAATGTTGAAAAAAGGTTTTGAAATACTTCCATTTTGTGTTTTTACAAATTTCGAACTAGGTTTTAATAATCACTGTCGAGAGTAAAATTATTCAGTTCAGTCAAACATTTTTTTTAAATTTTGAGCTCCATATGATCAAACGCAGTCCAGATTTTTTTAAAAACTGTGAAGGAAACATTTAGTTTAGCACAACTTAGGAACTATGAAGTCGTTTACTGGCTGAAAATCTGAAATTTAAAGCTTTATTTCCATACCCAATTTTCAGTAATTAATTCAGTAATGCATAATTATCTGGACTTGGAAAATGATAAAATCAAATTTCAGACAGGTCAAGACTGAAACTGGATATTCTGATCGGTCAGTTTAGTTAGTCCAACTGTAAGAAGATTTTATTTATTTATTTTTTGCATTGTAATTCATGTATATCTTGCCAGTTTTAAACAATCAATCCTTTGCTCACACTGAATTTAGTGAACTACAAACCAAACCTCAATAGTGCCAAAATCTAACCAAGTGTCTATGGTGGTAAAAACCCAACAATAGAAAACATGAATGAAAGTAAAACCATTACTAAAGAGAAGTTAGTGTGATAATTTCACCGCACCCACTCCTTACTCAAAGTGCAGACTTTCTTTTTCTAGTAGTTGGAGTGTTTTCTGTCTGAGTCAAACTTTTGCAATGGATTATTGGTACTGAAGAACACTTTCATTTCTCAGAGAAATGTTGAAGGTTTGACACATACAGTGCCTTCTTTGTGCCTGAAAAGCCTGGTAGCCGCCATGCAAACACTAGACTTTAATGAAGATTTTCTTTTTTACACATGTTAAAAAATATGTTGAAGTGTACAATTATTGACTATCAATTCTTATTGAAGTTCTTATTGTTTAAATCTTAAAGTTGTCTGAAAAGAACTAAGAACTGTGCAAGCAATTTTATACATATATAAAAGTTTGACATAAAAAAAATAGAAATCCTTCACTTCAGTGATTAGTGATCTGCAGAAAATGCAGATAATCTGTTAAAGACACTTTAAAAAGAACATTTTAAAAATTATTTTAAGTGCCACAGTCTCACACATACATACACTGTCTGCAACATGCATTCTCTGCAAACTTTTGCACCCCTGGAGAGGATCCCCTCTACTCCCCCCTAAACCCCTGCCCCCCCACCTCGCCTCTTGCAAGAGCAAAACCCCCGAAGTTGCTGACACAGACTCACGGAGCGTAATTGAGAAAATAAACAGATGATGAGGGGATGATGGGGGGAGAGTTTGCCTCTCATCGTGGGGCTAAATGTTTATCTTCTGCTGCTAGATGTTGAAGGCAAGGTTTTCATCTGCCTTTGATTTCCAAAGATGGATAAGGTGCTGAGGATAAACTAAGAGAAGGTAAATAGTTAAGGTTTGCGTGGCAAAAAAAAAAAAAAAAAAAAATAAAAAACATAGAATCTCAAATCTTCGGTTTTAGTTTCCTGTTAATTTTTTTTCTTGTAGCTTTTATGTTTCCTCTAACTTTGTTTTTGAACTCCCCACGGCGATGGATGAAGCCCACAACCTATCCACTGGATTTTCAGATTTAACTTTACTGATGAGAAAAAGGCTCCTAAAATTCAATCTGCCTGCAATAAAATGCAACACTTTGTTTGGACTGAACAGTAGCGTGATTAAAAATCCTCTAATCAGCTTTGCTGGCAAAAAAAAATCATTTTTCAGGTCGGACGACTGTGCTTCAGGCCCCCGGAAAGTGGCAAACTTTGAATGAATCTTCAACAACTTTCACTCCAGTAAACGATGTGGTTAGCAGAACCTGGTCAAAGTTTACATGTATAGCCTTTTTTTTTTTTTTTAAATATGTATTTTCCCAGAATCAAATGTTGAGATTGTGCAGTCGACGTGTATGAATAAGAAATTCTCCACATTTAATAGTGGTTTCAACAAGGAGCCACTGAAAACCAGACATTTTAGAATGGATTGACGAATGGATCCATGATTGGATGAAGACATGGATGGACATATGAATGGAAAATGAATGACAGGATGAATGTCTCGTGAGTAGAAGATGTATTATAGAAAGATGGCTGCATGGACGTAACAACAGACCAGTAATTGTTTGTTTCTTCCTAAACCTTCCCTTGCTGTTATCCTCTCCTCCATTGGAGTGATGTTTACTCGTCTTTAACAGAACCTGCAGCTATTTAAACAGAGCAGGTTTTACTGCTCTGTAACATGTCTCAGTATTAGTTGGCGACACGAGGCAGTAAAATTCAATGGGCTGGGTGAAATGAATTGTGCCATCAGTTAGCCATAGCTGCTCTAACAATAGCTATGGAGCGATATTGCATATGAAGCTTCCTGTAAGAAGCTCTTCCTCTTAGTCCGAGGAGTTAGATTGCTTTAATTATGTAATCCTGTCATTGTCAGCCGCCTCGATCGGCAGTCAGTGTGTTTGTGTCCAGGTAGTCTGCCGCCTCCTCCCTCTTCCCTGTGTTGCACTGTCAGCACGCCACGAGGGAGAAAAAGCCAGCTTAGTCACTGCATTCAGTTTTTCATCAACACTCTGCAACTTTAATATGCTTAATGGCGCTGCCTTCGCCCTGGTGTCAGCTGATTGACAGCTTGCTGGGCCAGGGGGATGGTATAGTGGAAGGACATGCGGTGCTCTTCTCTGGCTCTGGCCAAGACGTGATTTTTCACTCTGACAACTGCAGCCACAAGGACACTACAGGCTGGTGCACACCTGGCAGCGGAGTGGGCTTTTATTTCTGTTCTCTGTTATCCAAAAGACTCCTCGTTTCTTCTTCTCCATCTTCAGAGAGCCTCAGTGTGGGTATAGCTCTCATTGGGATTCTTTCTGAGCATCGTTGCGTCAGAGCAGCGGCGGCGCTGGATTCCCACTCATTGCCCCTGAGTAGGGTGTCCATTACAGTGGGAGTGGCCAAATTACACAGCGGCGGGAGATGGGAGAGAGGAGCCCTGGTGAGAACTGTGTTGTGAGAGGACAGGCGAGTTGACGGGTGTAAAGTGGAGAAATCAATTCGCTCCAAGCAAAAGAGTGTGAAACACACAAAGGCATTGTTGCCTTGGTGTGAAGAAGCATGTTTTCAATATCAGCCTTATGACCAGCTTTGCAGTAAGGTTATAAATCCTGAATTAAGTTGTTACGGTTAATGCTACTGCAATTTTTTTTGTTTTGTTTTTCCTTTTTCTGTCAGTGCAAAAGCATAATGTGTCTTTGTCAGCCTGTGGGATGGATGGTCTTGTGAGAGCGAGCTGTCCCTGTTGTAACAGTATTTCTTTCATTGGCCGTAGCCTGTGTTTTCCCTCGCCCGGTCCGTCATGTTCTCAGCATCTCCAAAAAACAAGTCAGACGTCGGTTGCTCAAGAGATGAAACCGTGGAAGTGGCGGTTCGCTTCGTTGGTGTCATCAGGGTTTCACCTCATCAATCCCTGTAATGCAGTGTATTACCTTTCTGTGTAACTTCTCTGTTATCAGATTATCTTCTGTGCAGTTTGTCACTCTGAACAGACTGCTATATTTAGTTTTGTTTCTCGTTTGCCACACCTTTTATACTTTGGTTTAGCACAGGGGTCTACTGCCCTGCAACTTTTAGATCCATCCCTGCTCCTACACACCTAAAATCACTAGACTGCATCATCAGCACACCCTCAAGTTTGGCAAAGCTATGTAACGAGCCATTAACCCTTTCATGCATAGTGGTCACTACAGTGGACAGCTGTCTAAAAGCCATTTTCTTGTGCTTCTTGTGGATTTTTATGTTATAAACTCACACAAAACACTGAAGTGGACACTAATGCATCATAAAATACACTATCAACTACTGGCCATCAGCTGCAAATGCAAGAAATTATTTTTGTTAAATCCAATATGGCCGACAGACAAAAAAGCATGCCAACCGACCCGGTCCCTCCTTCTACTGTAGACGACTCTTGCAGGTAAAAGAAAATATTGTGACATCAGATAACCCCTAAAGAACAATACAACTGATGCACTTTTCAAATAACTTTGTATTTGGAGAAAATTACAATTGATCACCTAAAAACATAAAATATTTTAACATAACATTTTTTTTCCTACTTCTTTTTAATGCCTTAAGAAAATCCAAACAATTTGGAAAGAAATCTTGACACAAAGGATCATAATTCATGCATGAAAGGGTTAATTTGATTCAGGTGTGTTTTAGCACATTAAAAATAAAACACCAAAAATGTTTTACTGAAAAACTTTCTAACTTTTTAAACAGAAGACACGCCGATTCTCATGTCTAAATATATCAGTAAACACTGCTTTCACAGTTCTCCGTTCAGACATCCATTGACAACCTGCCAAACCACAATGAGCAACACAAAATCTGGCGGTTTTCAAGTCTTGGTCTAAGAGTTTTTGCTTGTAAATAAGTTGGTGTGTGTTCAGAGAATTTTCTGTGTTTACAGAGTTTTGCTCCAATTACAGTATGTGTGTGCCTGCAGCATGCGCACACACACACACACACACATGTTTGCGTGGCTATCTTTGTGGGGACTTTCCATTGACTTTCATTCATTTCTACAGCCTAAACCTTACCGTTACCCTTTTCCTAACCCCACCCATCACATACCTAACCCTAACCAAAACTTAATTCATACCTTAGCCCTAAATCTGACCCCTGACCCAAAAACAGGGTTTCCCCTTGTGGGGACCAGGCTCTGGTCCCACAAGGAGCAATTGGTCTCCACAACGTAGTATATGTCAGGAAAATTGTCTCCACAAGGTATTACAAACAAACACACACACCTACACACACACACACACACACACACACTGCACACAGCTTGTCGTTTAACTCCCCCGTTGCCGCATATGTTCTAATACTGGTAATCTGTGACAATGTGCACAGCTGAAGGATTTGCAGCCCGTATTCAGCATCGATAATGAACAGGAGTGAGGCACCAGATTAGATTTTTGACATATTCCAAATAGACTTTCTCCTCTTGCTTTGACTTCTCACTGGAGGGCACATCTTTCCATTTGTTTAAATTTTTGCAGGTTCAGCCTTATGACTTCCTTGTCAGCTTTTCACGATTCTCTAAATGAGTTTCTATAGCTTAGAAATTTTTTTTCGAGAGTCGGGCTGTGTTAAATTAGATTTGGACAAAGTAGCTGACCTACTGAAGGTGTTGCATTTTCTGACCTCATTACTTGTAATTTTTGCATAGCCAGACCTCCTAAGGAGGAGCATTACTGGTCAAACATGAGCTGTTATCCTTTGTGGGACGAGAGAAGATACGCTTCTAAGCATGGATGTAGCGTGCATGCATATTGCATCTTTAAAATGTTAAAACGTGTCAAGATTTTGTCGGCTCTAACCACAAAGAAATATTGCTCTTTGTTATTTATTTTGGTAGTATGTTTCAGAAAGCTAGAAACGGGGGAAAATAGAAATTTTAAAATCATATGTATTCCTGTTTGATATTATTTCATATTAATTATTATGCATCAATTTTGTTTCTGATCATTTTGTTTGGAATTTGACACCAAAGTGAACTTTTTATAAGCTTAGAAATGTTCCATAATGTGTGAAGGGATCCGTTTTCTCTAGAAACTGGATAACTAAAATTGGCACATCGCCGCAGAACAGCCGAGTCAAAAACTTGTTTAACCACGTTCATCATCAAGGCTACTCTGCCTTGTGAAAATCTTTCCTGGAAATTATTCATTTATCACTCAATCCAATTTAAAAGCACTCGTAATTTTTGACAAAAATACACATCCAGAGTTCTTATCGCTATGTAACATTTTTTTACCCGTTTGAATATTCTCTCTCCTAACATGGACAAACAGCAGTGTTTTTGTAACGGCATCCACCCAGACGTTAATCAGTTCTAGGTGTATGCATCCACCAAAGCTATGCTTTCTCTTGAGACCTGAATCAGCTGATCAACTGAAGCCCATCATCCACACATGTTGACCAATTGTACAGAAATACATTTTATTGCATTTTTTAAAAAAAATAGAGTTTTAATGGAGGTGAAATGAGCTCTTTCACTCTTTGCGTATTTCTTTTCTGATTGATGCTCTAATTCATCCCTTATTGTGTCAAAGTCTGTGATGGATTGGCGACCCACCCAGGGCGTACCGTACCTCTTACCTAATGAACGCTGGAGGCACAGGCAGCAGATTCAGTCACCTTGGAATGCCAACTGCTTGAAGTTGCTGGAAACTTGGCTCTGTTTTCTAAGTAATTAGCTAATAATTAGTTGCCTACTTGTACATGAAGCATTGAATTTACATGGAAATATGGTGAGGTGATTATTAATTATAGAAAAAAAGGGGGGGGGGCAATGTAAACAGTGACACTGCAGCTGAAAGTTTGGTTTTATTCTAAAGTATTTTTATATCTTATGTTGTCTCAAATGTAATTTCTTAGATATTTTTTAAGTTTTGTCAAGGCTGGGATAGTTAATTAACCATCAATAGAATCATTAATTATGTACCTAGTTTCTTTCACATTGCTATTTTGTCTAGTGACCTGCACTTCTTTGAGGGGGATTATTTCTAGACCTCTAGAGGTAACAGAGGAGTAATGAATTATATGGATTACTATAAAAACCAGTAATGCATGGATTGCATTAAATCAGCTACTATAACAAGAAATAGCAGGAAATCAATTTACTCGGCCACCTATCCTACATTAATGTGCTGATTCCTCTCCATATCTTTTTATTATTCTCTATTTCTCTTTGTCTTCTGCCTTTGTACACTTTTCAGACAGCATCTATTTTCAGCAAAACCTTTTTTTTTCTCTCTCTGTTATATTCAAATGATCAGGCTTGCAGGCAGGATGATGCAGCTCTCAGGATGAGTGGGATGGTAGCAGAGGAAGGAGCAGAGGGGGTGCCTGTGGTTCAGGGAGTTTTTAATTCTCCTAGATCAGATCTTTTCAAGGCAACTACAACTGGACAAAGGCATGCCACCGTTCCTAATATAGGTCAAATTACCTTTTGTGCTTGATAACCAAGAGCACAGTTTATCATTTCACATTATGGCTTTGGTGGTCAGCATATAATTCCCTGGAGAATGTGTTTAAAACACTGGGATTTTTATCGCCCTCTGTAACTGCCTGTGTTTGCAGTGACAATAATTCTTGTTAACACCTAGAAATAAGTCAGTATAGTCAAAGTGTGGTCCTGTCTCTTTGTCGAGTAAAACAAACGGAGCAGTTGTTGACACAGTTCTGTGTGTCTGCTAACTCAAAGTGGGCCAGTTGGTTCCAGTAGCTTGGGCCATATTTTAGTTACAGTCCCGGTACATTGGGGTTTTCCATCCATGCTTTTAATAGAGGCATGAAAAGTTGGACAGTCACAAATAATCTCCACTCTACTGTCTTGTGTGATGCAATTCAAGCAGACTTGAGTTGTGGTGCAGAAACAGGGCGGTTTATGTCTGGCTGTCACTAAGATTGTGTTATTATAAGCACACAGCAAAAATTGGCTCTAATCGTGACATCATAAACCTCGTGTTTACAGTACAGTAAAACTGTCTCTGCAAGTGAGAACTGTCGATGTAAAAAATAAGGTGACCACAGTGTGATTATTTAGGTCTTTTAAGTATCTATTAGCTACCCACCTTCTATTATATTGGGTCGTCTCAGAGTGCTCCAGTAAAATAGCATGTAGTAATCACCAAATAGCTATTTGGTGATTTACCCACCAAATAGCCTGGAAAATTCCCTTTATTGGCTTCAAGTTTGAAGCTTTACAGCTTATGCTGGTTCAAATCCCAGCATGTGGTTTTGCATGAACCTGTTTTTCTTGACAGCAACAAATGTTTCTTCCCAACAAGAGTTTCTGCAGCACATTTCTACTGTCCTTTCCCAACATGTTTTCAAAAGCTATAATGTTCTGTTGATATGACACCTTAACCACAGTTTCAACCATCACTTGTTTCTAAATATTATGTCTTCAGTAAATTTACACCATCTGGGAATATTTCTGCGTTGTGCAGTTTGCTACAGCCCTTAGCTAACATTAGCATTAGCCTCTGTTTTGATATCACTTGTTGATAATTTAGCTCATTACATATTTTAGTATCACTAATTGTGTGCAGAAAAAGAAAATGTTCTCATGTTAGACCTATCTTGATTGCCATGATATTTAATGAGGTGTGCAGCTGTCTGGTGACATCAGAGCACAGCACTGGGAAGGTCACACAGCACAGGCAGACAGTGAGCAACAGAAACTAACAAATGAAAGAGAGAAACTAATACTCTCTTTCATAGTCAACCTAAGTGCAAAAGGAGTTTTAGGTGAAATCCATATTCGTAAAAAGTGAAGCATGCAACGTGAAACTGCTGCTGTGCTACAGTTTGTTGCTGGCTAACCAGACAGTGAGTGGTATCAGCTGGGCTGCTTGGTTGGTTGCTTTAACCTACCATGCTTAGTCTACATCCCCCAGAATGCCTTGCGGTTCTGGATCGGCGTTCAATGAAATGATCAACATTCTTTCAAACAGATTTTCTATTAATATTGATCACCTGTTGGTCACAATAGACATCATTGTTGTTTTTCTGCCCTGCCCTGTGAACCTAGCTTAAGGTTCACATTTGTACAGAATTGTATTATTATGGTGCAGTGTGTTTTTTATCTTGACAACTGTGTATAAATGATCCACCCGATGCCATTTAAGAGCTGCTTTTCCAAAGTGCCAAGGCCCACGTTTCAAATGGCACAAGTCAGAACCATTGCACAGAGCATGTGTTTTTATTAGTGAGACTCTTCTGTCTTGTCTCGGAGTTTCTCCTGTCCATATGCAGACAGTTTGTTTTCCCTCTTGTGCTGTTACTTTTTCCTCTCACTCCTCCTTTCTCTTTGTATTCACCCTCACCTCCACTTCCAGTCAAGTGAATGCATAAACAAAACAGCGAGTGCTGTGTGTATTTATGAATCGGCTTCGAAGAGAGAGCTGACGAGGCATGGATGCTCCAGGAGAGCCTCTGCTGACGGGCCGCTAATGCAGCATGGCAGCGGCGGCTTGACGTGGAGGAGGCAGAGTAAACTTTACATGAACGCTATTTTAAATTGAGTTGTTTGTTACTGCAGGTAGCAATTACTCCGGACCAGTCCAGTTTTGAGTAAACTCTGCAATCACAAGGAGGTCCGTGTTGATATGTTCTGTGGGCTCGGTCGTCGTATTTGAACGCTCTGGGGCCAGGCTCTCACCTGTTGACTTGCTGCTGCATCTGTGTTTGTCCAGGCAGCAGTTCAAGCAGCGACAGCTTGAATTAACATCGCGGCGGGTTACCGAGATGTGGCGATAAGTCACGGCGCCAGGGTCGTGCACGAAGCCAGAAAGGGTGAACCTGTTGTGGCTTTTGCGCAGAACAGCTGCAAAAAGAAAAAAAAAAAAAAAAGGAACTAACGCTGGTTTTCCCATCACGTGGGAGGAATCCACAAGGGTGACTTCACAGAAAAACGACAACTTCAGCAAAAAATAAAAATAACTGTGCGAAAGTGATTGCTGCTATAAGACAAAGACGGGAGTCTGCTGACCAGCATGAGAAGGCATGGTTTCAATTACGGAGAATGCTCTGTTGTTTTAAACTCTGTTATCTGTTTGCGACAACCTGCATGAAAAATTAATTCGTAGTGAAAGATTGAATGATGCTGAATATTTTCAAAATGTAGCTCGCGCCAACAGAGCTTTTGTGTCTTTCCATATTTACTCAGTGAAGTGAACGCAGCTCTCTCATCACGGTGTTGCAGCAAGCACATTCTTTTGTTCGCACCGTGACAGAGGAAAAGCTAAATACAAAGCAGCCAGCTGTGAACGACGTGTACAGTAAGCTGCGTGGGAGAGCGTGCTCTGTGGTCTCGACGTCCACGCATCAGTGAAACCTGTGAGCACAAGGAGGGACAGCTTCTGAAAATGTCAAAATGTCAGTTCCTCTTTCTATAATTATCCGCACCCGCCTCCCTGTGTGCTTTGTCACTCTTTTATTTTGTTTGCATACCACTCGTGCCAAGTATCGAACTGTCCAAAAGGGGATCGAGTGTCTCTGACAGGAATCTCTGTTTAAACTTTTCCTTCTTTCTTTAATTCGGCCTCTTTCAAGTTCAGAGTTGACCCTCCAAAATTCTCCATTTAGACAAATCAATCGGTGCAATTCTTAAATGTAGACTTTTAAGCAAAGATATGACAAAAATGCCTCCAACACTCTTTAAGCATAAAGGGTATTGGGGTGTCGAGCTGCTATGCCTTTCATGAAGGAGACAGTTCTGTGAACCCGGAAGATATTGGCTGAAAATGGTCAAAGAGAGTCATTATTCACACTAAAACAAGTATCAACATGGGCTTGACAACCACTCGGAGAGGAAGAAGCCATTAGAAACATGGCAGAATGTTATGTTTAAAGTTAAAGCTTGGACTCAAATAGGTTTTTCAAATGGACGAATGTCCAAAGCATAAAGTCAAATTAGATAGTGAGAAGAGACTGAAGGAATACAACAGGTTCTTTTCTTTGGAATATAATCATAACTTCAACATATCTGTTAAGAAGGTGCAGTTTGCTGTACATTGCATTGCATTGCTAAATTTAGTAAATAAGTCTAAGTGATTTTATTTTATTTTTTTAACTAACTTCTCTAAATTTTCCACTGTTATTGGCAAACTCCCAGTAACCAACAAGCAAACCGAGATCGCTGTATTCACATCTTTCACTAATTCAGAGCTGCGTTGGAATGATGAAAACCGACAGCTGCAGAATTACACGACTGTTTGTGAAAAGCCTCAGTACTTCTGCTGCTGATTGTGGTTCTGTATTTAAAAGTAAAAACAATAGAGATTAAAGTTAGTAAAATATGTCAATGATTTTTGTCAGGAGACAAACAAGGCAGATGATGGAGTAAATGTACATTTCCGTGAGGAGTGAGCGGACTTAGGGGTCTAACATGCTGTTCCCAAATGTGTATCAGCCGCTTCTCTCCAAATTTAGAGTTTTCTTATTTTTAGGGTTGTTGTTTTTTTGTTTTTTTTCCTCTTTTGGTAAATACAAACAGGTATAGTACTGCCGAGCCTCGTACGCACTGGGTAGGGTCCCTCTTTAAATGGATCTCATTTCTATCATAACACCACAGTCTTCTGAAGAGAATGGGTCAGTTTATTGGAAAACCACACGTCTGAAATAATCCAGCCTCACGACAGAGAGAGTTCTTTCTGAATGCTGACATATTTTCCCACTGCCAGTGTCTGCAATTTACAGGGTGAAAGTCCAAAAATATGTCATGTGCACGGTTGTCTGTAAATGCATAAACCACTCATTTGGTCCAAATTATAGTCTGCGGCTGCTCCAAAACAGCACAAAGTTTCTTATAAAGCATGATGTTTGCATTTTAGGTGTTGCTTCTACCTACATTATAGCATGTGTGGAGAAGTAAAGAAATTTCCTCATGCGACTGCACCACAGGGGAGTCCTTGTTTCCATTTACTGTAAAGGCAAACAGCTTTGCATATACTGTAAGTCTGGACTGCTCTACGCTTATAGAATAACGTACTCAGTATTTTCACACCTTCACAATCGCTGCACTTCCCATTTTGAACCTCACTTCCCCCGTTAGAGATGCTCCACTCCAGGAGATATCAGAGGGGTTGCACCAAGCAGCTCAATAAATTATTTGGTTTTGATTTTGAAAAGGTGATGCTGCAAAATGTTTGTGCAGGATACACAAACTTTTAGAGTATAACTGAAAAGTGCAACACAGAGCACCACTGCGTCAAAGATTATGATCAGTGGTCAAAACAAAATCTCTGTAACCACATTTCCTCACAGCAGACTACGTATAGGAGACAGAGAATTAAATTAAATTGCTGGTTGTCAAAGTGGTATGAAGCATACGACTGGTGGGTCCAATCGGCTCGCGGTTATTACTAAACATCTTGCGGTAGACGGGAATATTTTCTCCCCCAAAATGTTGGTTTGACTAAAACTGCAAAAGTGTGATGACACGGTGAAAGGACGAAATCAGCACCACCCATTCTTTAAAACATCTGTTTACATTTTATGTGCAACGCTGGCAGACTGAAATTTTCCAGGTAAAATCGGCTTTAATATAAACCTGATATCAGATCAAAGAGTCATGTTGTTATCGGAGCCGTGATCGTTATCGAACCGTATCGGTACCTTTTCCGGTTGCTGTGGAGCTTTTGGGCAAACTCGCGTCTACATCAGACCAGGCCTGGTCTCAGTGTTCGTAACATCTGTGCTGAGCAACTTTCCTGTCAATCAGCGCCACAGTGGCAGTTCTGTTCTGTCCTCTCCCTCTTCCACTTCCCGACATCTTCCCGTCAGAAACCCTCGGTCTGAGGAACAGTGGACAAAGGGATGACGGATGGGTGAAGGTCCCTGACAGGGAAGTACGGCATGGAAGGTGTGTGCTGTAAAGGGTGACAATGAGCACATTCAGGCAGACACAATACAGCGCCTGGGCCTGCAAAGCCGGCAGCATCAGGCCGGCACAACCCCATCTACAGCCGTCAGCTGCACTGAGCCGGGGGTAATCACCCAGTTCTGAACAACACTCCTATTGACTGTGGCAAAATAAAGCAGAGGGAAACACAAAGCACAGATGTAAGAATAGAAGACGCATGTGGTTAACACAAGAATCACTCGGGGAAGGGGTGAAGGAAAGCACGAAAACGGGGCGTTTTGAAAGGGAAAGCAAACAAGGGGGCGGACGAGCATGAAAAAAGACACAATTAGAGCAGGAGAGGATCATCTCCTCCTCCTGACTCATCCGCATCTCCTGGCTGCGAGTCCCACCCGGCCACCACGTGTTGCCGGCCTGCATGGATTCATGCTCCCCTCTGCCTGCCTTCTGATCAGCGGCCCAGCCATCCGCTCATTTCGAGTGCCGGCTCGACACTGTGCGGAGCGTGTTTATTTTAGAACGTGTGACTCACACTTCCTGCGCTCTCTGCCAGCGAGGCAAATCTCTATGGAACAGCAGGACCTCCGCTCATTCTCAATTCTCCCTCTCCTTCTCTTTCTGTTTTCTCCCTCGCTCGCCCGCCGTGGCGACGCAGAGCTGGTAGGCCCGGCCCGGGGGCTCCTGTGTAATCGTCTGAGCCGATCCCGCTCTGGAATGCATTTACAGATGCGGGATCGCAGCTGGATGAGACTGGGAGCCTTTTTTTTTTTTTTTTTTTTTTTTTCTGCACGCATGATGAATGTTTTGTCACTTTTGAAGGGGACCATAAGAGTTTTTTCTTTCGTTTCACTGCCACAGAGTAGGACGAGTTTGCTGATAAGGAGGCGATGATGACTCGCAAGGAAGCGCCTTCCTCGTCGTGTGTTGCAGGGGAAAACCCCGCGCGAGAACCTGTTTGTAATCTTGTCTGTTGGCAGCAGCGAGCCACAGCTATGACATGTGTTTGTAGACGATCCTGCCCCGTATGAGTGCTAATGGTAAATGATGATAGTACTGCAGTAATTTAGAAATGAGGGGATTTTTTTTTTATTTATTTATTTTTTTTTATCTCAGACCCTCGGCATCACTCTCACACGAAGCAGCTTCTTCTTCTTGCTGAGACATCTTCCTCCTCCCTGCATATTTATACAGTAGAAACATTCATTCAGTGTCTTCCTCTCCCCGTCTTTCTCCATCACTCTTTTTTTTTGCCTCTCTCTCCTTCTCTCTCAGCAACACACCCACTCAAGCAGTCATATCCGCTCGCACTCTCTGGCTCTCCCTGCTTGTCTCACAGTGCCTGTGAAGCGTCTCTGAGGGGGAAGACCGGTCTGCTCTGTCAGGTAATCTAAACTCTCTGTCTCACTCTGCACCCCTCTCCTTCTATTTCTTTTTCTCTTTTTTCATATTTGCATAATCCATCTTGAAACTGCAACTGCTCATATTTTCCAAAAGAAAAAAAAAACAACAAAAAAACAAACAAAAAAAAAAACCAGAGGAGTAGAAATTTGTAGGTTTGTACAAAAGTTGATTAGAATAGTTCAGAGTTTCAGCAGTGATCTCAGTGCAGCTTTTCAAAAAAGGAGTCACCAGGTTACTGTTTCTTTTACTGGGCATGGGTGCAAATTTATAGCCTGCTATAATTTTAGGGAAATTCCAGAACTATGCATGTGTTATGTGATAGATTTGTGTGTTTCCCTAATGTTTTTAATCCCTGGAGCAAAGTTTTGTTTTAATATTGATTGAGAATACAACATTTGTGGCTGGGGAGTGGAAGGTGAAGAGATGTCAACCAAAAGATGTGTGGTGATGTCTGTGTGTGGATCCAGGGTCACTGGGGTTGAGAAAAATGGACTAACCAAGTCTGACTTTTAACTCCTTTATTTAGTGGAAAATAAAGTTTTTGGCCAACCTGAACTAGGTTTATAAAAGATGTCCCTAGACATTTAGTGTTTGGAAGATGGCACTTTAATTTTTTATTATTTTGGGGGATTTTTTTTGCAACTTTTCTCAATTATGTTTTAAGGCAACCACATCCACAAATAAGAGGACGGAGAACCTACCACTTTTAATTCTGTGTGTAGTCAACAAAGTGGCGTTGGAGAGCCTCTCGTGTTTTTTACCCACGCTCTGCTCCTTTCTGAATGAGACCTGTTTACCTGCAACTACACAGAGTTGTGTTATTAGTCATAGCGAGCCCGGCGATGGTTGAGAGGTGCCAGTCTTGTCGGAGCTCTGCGAAATCCCTCTCTGCGTCCTCTGGCCTCAGAGCCACGGCAAACACAGCGCGATCCCAGACTAGAGCCGAGCGGCTGTGAGCGAGGGCTCTGGTATGTGGGGTTTGTCAGACACAGCGGTAACCCTGGGTGGGTGCGAGTCTCGGCGTTTGGGGTTTTCTGGCCTGGTTTTGTTTCTGCGGAACCGTTTGGGTTTCAGTGTCTGGGTTTGACCGAGAGCTCTGTGCAGAGTGGGTGTGATTTAACTTTCCGACTGCCTCTTCAGCTTGGGAATGCTGCAGAGCCACCTGTACAGTATTGAGCACTGAACTGCTTACTTGGCACTGTGGTTGTGTCGTTGCTCAGAGGGGGAGGCCAAAGTCAGGGGTCACGCCAGCTTGCCGTCGCACGCCGAGGCAAAGCGGTTCCCCACCTTACTTCCTGCTGCCAGTGTGCGTCTGTAGTCAGAGAGGATGCTGGGAGATAAATTTAGACCTCCAGCTCCCTCTCCATCTGCCCGTTGCTTCAGAGTAGGAATGGTTTCCATGGGAACTTGCAGCAGGCTACCGCCAGTAGGAGAGGAAGAGAAGTAGAGTGTGTTTGTGCAGCTTGTTTATTTTGCTGATTTATTAAAAAAATAAATAAATAAACACAAAAATGTTTTAGTTTCAAATTTATTGATCAAACCTTTAAATTAAATATGCAACAATAGGCTCACCAGAAACACAGCTCTGGTTTCCTCTTGATTGGATATTTTAATGATCAAATAATGAAAAACATATCGTTTTTATTTCCCCTAATCAATAAATCCATTAAAACCAAGAACACTAACCATTTCCCTAACTAAAAACTTCACCCAACTGCATGTATGTTTGATGCAATTTTTGCATGTAATAAAAATCAGGCAGGGTTTGGGGAAACAGGCTTTGATGCGTAAGTTGGATTACTCTTGTAAGTCTTCCATTTAATTTTGGATTCAAAACGAGTACATCTGTCAAAAAACCTGCAACAGACCTTCCCCTTTGTGTTCTTTAGTATTTAGAAAGAAAAACAGCTGAGTAAGGAAGGAAGACAACAAAGGAAACCAGAAAGCGTTATTTATGTGGAAAATCTTGATCGGTTGATTTGCACTTTTATTGTGAAGTGACTGCTCTTTGAACGCATTATTAAAACAATTTAATGTTGTATATATCAAATTAAATAGGAAGAAATATTGTTAAGCAATACAGCTATGAGAGATGCGCCTCTCTGGCTTGTCCTGACCCCCTCCAGTTATCTTTGAGGTCTGACCTGCTAATCTCACTTCGAGCCAACTCCAAGTTTCGTCTGTGTCACACAGTTTCAAAAGACATTTTTAACAAATTCAATTGTAAAACTGCTGCAATGCTAATCTAGAGCCTGGGCAGAGCCAAATGCTTTGTGGGATTTTACAGCTCGAGACGGGCGAGGAGCCTCGCTGGATCCAGTAAACATGATGGCGGGAGACAGCGTTTGACGTGCATGATGACACACGCGTAGAAGGGAGATGAAGTGTGAGCTCCTCCGTGTGTCAGGGGCTCCCTTGGGTGACTGCATCACAGCCCGTTTGTGCAGACGGAGCTTTGCGCATGCATGCTCACCCTGCGCACGTTCCCCCTTTCGCTCCGTCTTCCCGTCTCTGCAGACGAGTCATTAGTCACATTTCAGGCGGAGACACCGTTGTGGAAACCAGCTTGCACAACAGATTGCTTTAACGAGCTTCGACGCTGTAACTCCGAATTAACATGGAGTAGATTTAAATCTGTGGAGCAGCTGGATTATTCTTCCCCCTCACACCTTGGCCTAAAAATAGACGCAGGAACACCCTTTCCCCACCCGCACCAGCAACAGAAGACTTGTGTGTCACATTCTAATCTCATTTTTAGCCATAAGCGAATCGTCGAAGGCGCCGCGTTGTAGTGTTGTTGTGCGTTAACAGGAACCACTGTTAGGATGTCTCCTCTGTGGAATGAGATCTGTGAGAAAGGAAACCCCCTGACTGAAATCAGGGTAAGTCACCTCAGGGCATCGGCTGATCAGGTTTACCGAGGTAGATTCGAGGGCTTTCTGTGCATTTCGTCCCGGTTGCACCTCTGCTCTACACTATGTGTGTGCGATATGGGTGTGTGTGCTTTGTCTTAAAGTAGGCTGTCTCTGGCATTCCTTTCGCTCATCCTCCTGGCACGGCTCTGACTGTGCTTCCTCACTCCGACCTCGCAGTCTAGACTGCGATGAATAATGAAAGCGGTGCTCTTCCCAAACCGTCTTAAAAATCTTCTAATTGCCCTGTTTAAGGGCTGCGTCAACAGCCAGTCCTGAGATCATTAAACCTGACCTCTGATAACAACTATGTGAACTGAGACATTTGTTCCAGAGGATGTCGAGAACGAGTGTGTGTTATTCTCTGCCTTCTCTCTTCTATTTATATCCGGACCATCTTTTTTTTTTTTTTTTTCATTTTCACCCACTTGGTTTCTCTACCAACACTTTTCCTTTTCTTTGTGTGAGGCCTGGACAATACTGGCAAGCTTTGCAAAAGATATACAACAATATATCAATTCATCATCTGCATAGACACATTTTGTTGTAGATTATCTGTGAGTGTGTGCTGCAGTGATTAGGTTAAACTATGTTAATGTACTGAAATCAGTCTAGTCACAGTCGCTATATGCTGTCAAACATTTGTCTGAAGGATGAATTTGTTCCAACCAACTGATTTGCAGTGGCTCAAAAGGAAGAGTGAGCATGGTGGAGGGCTGAAAGCAGCATATGTTTGGTAGAATACAACTACAGGGAGAATGTTTTTTGTTTTTTTTGTTTTTTTCAGCAAAATGCTTTAGGCTTTAAAATCTACTTCAAATAGGTCTTATAAAGTCAATCTGTGTTGCTCATTGGGAATGTATTTCCTATAGTTTCTTCTATCACTTATAGAAAACAGTCAGATCTTTGTGGTGATGTCTGCTGTTCAGGAGAATAGCTGCGTAGAGTGGATTTACCTAAAGGGGCAGCATAAAATGCACCACTGATTATGTTCGTGCCAGAATTGGAAAACACACTCTTATGTTGTGTTAAACAGCCCACACCAGCCGCATCTGGTCGGTGACGGACGCTTTAGGCACAGCTCTCCACAATTCTTTAAAAACATTTTCCGTTTAGAAGCATCAATGCTCCTGAATCAACTATTCAGGACTGATGTCCAATAAGCTGTTTCCCTCTCTAGACACGCGGCACTGCCCAGTTCCCGGTTTGCTCATTTTGCTCATGTTTATCTGCTGTTTTTGCTAATTTGTGGTGTGTACTTAATAGTCCCCTTCAGATAGATATTTTTTTTATTTTACGTCAACTTCTTCCCGGTGCAGTTCTCGTAGTCCGGCAGAATAACGTGTCCCTGCTGGTTGAAACGTCCCAGGATAGAAACAGCTGCAGCAGCCATCAAACTGTGGAGGAGGGAAAAAAGAAAACAGAAGTGAAATTTAATGGTGTTTCGGTTTGTTGTGCTGCGTAATGGCCCAGTGTTGTTGCTGGAAATCCGCTGTAATGAAAGACTTCTCTGCTTTAAAGAAACACAAGCTGAACAGATGATTGGCCCGCATCTGAAATGTGGGAAAACGTGCAGACCGAGGCAAGAATCTGTCAAGTTGTTGCCAAAAGGAAAGGTGATTCTTTTCCTCTTTTTTTTTCACCGTCTCTAATGAAGGCTGACTGCGCTGTGTTTTTGTCATTATAAAAAGCTGTCATTACCGCACTGACACCGCTGGCACCGTAAGCTGCAGTCATCTCTTGGGTCTGATTATTTAGCCACCGTCTCATCACTTCCCACCTCTGTTTCTTTTCCTCCATCACCGGCTTCTCTCTAATATTTTCCAGAAAACCCGTGCGGATTTTTGTCTGCGTTTTCTCCGTCTGCCTGTTTCCCCCCGCTGCAGAGATATGCAGCTATGAAGAGGAACACACAGGGCGTCCTCCTTTTACCGAGCGCTCATCTCCAGAGTGTGACAGGGTTAGGGAGTTGAAGACGGTGTCAATGTCATAGATAGTGAATGATACTCTGGATGAGCCCGTGCTGAGAGTCTGTCAGCAGTCAAGCATGGCTGCTGACTGAAAATGTTATGATTGGCTCTGTCCGTTCCCCCCAGTGTGCTTTTACTGGCTGCAGTACAAGATTCTTGTGTCTTGAGTTGAGCCTCAGTACAGCCTTTGTAGCAATTTGGGGGTGAGGGTGGGGGGAAATATTACAGAACATAGATCTTGATAAAGAATAAGATTTCACTCCAGCCTCATCTCTGAGTCTCTGTGATCAGCTATTCTTAGCTCCTCATAAACACAGCTTTCTAGTAGTGTCTAAGTGGGAAATATTACAATAGATCCATCTTGATAAAAGGTTTTCCTGGGATCCTGACGTAGCCTGATGGCAGTAAGCGTTGGGAGGGAGCTGACACTGAAACACAGGAGTTTTAAGCCTGGAAAACAATCCACACCATTTACCTCCCTCTGCTTTGCTGCCAGATCAGATAAGCATAGGTAGAATTTGCAACATTTGTTTTGACTTCTTGCTCTCATACTGGGAGCCTTGGCTGCGTGACTGCAAGTGCCCATGCTGTGGATGCTGCCTGGTGGACCTCAGGCTTCTCTGACCCCTGCAGTGTGGACTGCTCTTTGGTCAGATGTGATACCATGAACTTAAAATACCTTCTGTAAGCAACAGTTCTAAATTAGATTGTTTTGTAATGAGGTTTTCCATAGCTTCTATGAAGATTCAGAAATATTTGTATGCCATGTTACCATGTACATTTGTCCAGATCACTATGATGTTTTGAAATACTACATTACAGAAATATTGACTTGACTGGCTTAGGATTGCTTTTGCTCTATCAAACTAAATAGGACTTCCTGATACTGTTTTACAAATGAAATTTTGAATAAACAGTTCCCACTGTTAATTGACCCTGAGAAGGAATGATCAGCACTGTAGGGTCTAGTGAATCTCTCCATTGGTCAATAGGCTGGACACCTCTAACCTTGGCAACTGGCAAGCCAAGTTAGAACTACAGATAAGATTATTAAGAGGACTAAAGTATTTATGTTAGTACATCTAAAAAATACACAGCTTTAATATGTATCCTCTTTTGTGACCATTTTTTTCTTTATTTTTTTTATATTTCTTTAGATCCACCCAGAAGCTGAGCAGCTGCCAACCTCAACAATCAACAAAGAAGATGTGGGCATCACCCTAGGAGGACTGCTAGAATGGCTGTGGCTGGAGAGACGTTTAGCTGCTTTGCACAGAGAGAGCTTTCATGTTTACCTGCATCAATGCAGCTCCAGGGCACCTTTTAATGATGCCTCATTTGGAACTTTGGATTAACTCGCGGCCCACTCTGAAAAAAGTCCTCATTTTTGATTTACAGTTCAATCTCTCGATGTTCCATCGCCTCTGACCTTATTTTGCCATGCGATTAAACCAATGAGGCTCACGGAGCCCTTTGTTACGTGTCTGTGAGGTCTCCTCCCCACTCTATGGAGGCTGAGCCCAGCCGTCCGGCCAACGGGGAGCGCTCTGGAAGGCAAGAGTCGCAGCATGCAACAGCTGAGTCTTCATTAGGGTCTTGTCCACCTCAGCAACCCCAGCAGCCTCCTAATCCTCGTCCTGTACATAGAGCTTTGGGGCGCTTGCAAAACCGTCAGCCCAAACGTACCGACCTGCTTCGGTTACAGCAGCAGCAAGCAGCAGTATGGCAGCATTCAGAAACCCCTGGTACATCTGGAGCCAGTTTTTTCCCTGCAGCTTCCTCTTCATCCTCATCCCTCATCACTATGTCCTCCACCCAGGGTGAGCATAGTCACGGGGGGCCATCTCACTCCAGTCACGAGGCTCTAGAAGGTGTCAGCTCTCCCAAAAAGGGGGAGAAGAAACCTCAAAAGCCAGGGAAATATGTGTGTTCATATTGTGGTCGTCCATGTGCCAAGCCAAGTGTTCTTGAGAAACACATACGCTCCCACACAGGAGAAAGACCCTATCCTTGTGCTCCGTGTGGCTTTTCTTTCAAGACCAAGAGCAATTTGTACAAGCACCGCAAGTCACACGCCCATCGCATTAAAGTAGGTCTGTCCTCCAGCCGAGATGAGCCCAGTTTCAGTGGACCAGAGGGTAGCAGTATTGGAGAAGACCCCGAAGAGCACACAGAGGGAGAAAGCACTGAATCCGAAGATGAGACTGGCCAGCGCAGAAAATCTTCTAAAGAGATGCTTCGACAGCAGAGGAAAGGGGCTAAAGAACGGCTTGGAGGCTCTGAGGAGAGCCAAAGGCCTGAGGATTCTCAGGCTGTCAAGCAAAAACTGGCATTGAGGCTTAGGAAACGGGGCCCCATGGCTTCACCAGATGACCCTCCCTCCTCCTCTCTCTCCACATCATCTTCATCGTTAGGCCCGGGTAGTAAGGGCAGCACAGAATCTGGCTACTTTTCTGGATCAGGCAGTACCGACCTGTCCCAAGTCAGCCCGCCAAGTTCCAGTGCCAAAACCTATGCAGAAATTATCCTAGGGAAGTATGGAAGACTTGGAGGACAGCAGCGCAGTCCCCACCAGCACCAGCTTCCTACTTCACATTCCTCATCATCAGGAAGTGAGGACAAAAGCATTCCCTTTGCTGTACCCAAAACTCAAGTTATTGAACACATTACCAAGCTCATTACCATTAATGAAGCAGTAGTAGACACCAGTGAGATTGACAGCGTAAAGCCTAGACGCTCCTCCATCTCCAGGAAAAGTAGTATGGAGTCACCCAAATTTATTATCCCTAAAGATCCCTACACGTTTGACCCAAAAATAGAAGCTGCAGGTCCCAGCGGTTTGAGGCATCCCCAAAACTCTGAGGCAGATCCATTGAGTACCCAGGAACTTTCAGCAGTGCCTCTTCTCAGAAGCCACTCATTGCCATCAACTACAAGCCAAGTAGAGCCCCTCACTTCGGGCACCATGTCTCCAAGAAGTTACCGCCTTAGCCAGTCATTTGATGAGCAGCAAGCAGTGGTCGCAGAGATGAGAGGTGCACAGCGTATGCTCAGACGCCAGCCTGCCATAGAGGTACCCCTGGGAGCTGAGTCAGTGTTGGAGGAGAGCAGCCCTGCATCCTCATCTTCCTCAGCCAGAGAAGATCATTCAGGCAAGCAACCACATCATCCACAAAAGAGTCAAAGCATCTTCGAATGTAGATCTTGTGGTGTTGGCTTTCAGCACAGTGAGGACTATGAGGGTCACAGAAGAGTATGTCCAGGACCAAAACAAGAGGGCACTGATGCACGTAGCCCATGCAGAGAGAATCGTCCCCCACTGATGCACTCCAAGTTCCGAGCACTGGCCATGGCTGTGAGGAAGAGGAGGAAAGAGGAGAGCCTCGAGGAGGATCCCCCCAGTCCTGGAACTGTACCCATATCAGGCAGCTCTGAAGGTCTCATTCCAGTGCCGAGCAGACCAGAGCACAGCCAGGGCCTCTCAGGTTTGTTTATGCATCCTTGTATTGGACTACTTGTAATTCTGTTTTCTAGAGGCAACGTGCTGCATCTTTTAGATGTGACCTTCTTTAAAACAGACTTAGTGTTGATGAACTGATCACTAGGAGGCTCCTGCAAAACTTGATAACAGAAGAAAAATGTATTTAAAAATTATGTCTTATGCAAGTCTGTTGGACAAATCTACTAGATGCAGAGTACTGGCTCCAAAGATCTAGAATTGCATTGGTTTGTATTTGACCCATTTTTGACCCGTCTTAATACAGGAATACACGACCAACATTTTAATATTTACATGTGCATCTTTTTTTCAAACTTTAAAAAAAAACAGAAAGGAAAGGTTCTGTTACATGAGACAGTAGTGTAAAACAGAGCTAATTTTTTAAAATATATTTTAATAACCCTGGAGCCATTGAAGTTGATACTACCTTGTATGCTTTTTGTCTGGTCATTGCCTCTAGGTGTTACTTTACATAATGAGCCAAACCAACAGCAGCAACGGGACAGGAAGGGTGTTTCTGTCATCCAGCACACTAGTTCTTTTGAAAAACAAGAAAGTATATCAATGGAAAGCCAGGAGCCAGACCTCAGAGAGAATCCGCAGCCACAACAACCTGAGCCAAAACCCTCTCCTTCCACATCCCGCCTCATCCGTCAGCCAAACATCCAAGTGCCGGAGATATTTGTTACTTTGGAGCTTGATTCTGACATGCCATCTGTTTCACCCCCAGTGAAAGCATCTTCATCCAAGGTATGCAAAACTTTCCTCCTTAGTCTAGTCTAATTACACAAATTGGACTGCACTTTTTAAGACTTTTGTACATATTTGCTTACCCAGGAGACTTTGTTAATTTGTAGTTCTTTTGTAGGAGCTCGAGAAAACAGAGGAGTTCCAGTGGCCCCAGCGGAGCCAGACTCTGGCTCAACTACCTGCAGAAAAGCTGCCACCAAAGAAGAAACGACTCCGCTTAGCAGAAGCAGCTCAGTCTTCTGGGGAGTCCAGCTTTGAGTCTCCGTCTCTCCCTCGCAGCCCTAGTCAAGAAAGCAATGTCTCAAGCCTCTCTGCTTCTTTTGAGGACACAATACGTCCAGATCCCGTTGTCTGGGGTTCCGTCAGCCAAGGCTCCCAGATGCTGACGGTCCCATCTGCTTCTCACCAACACAACCAAAGCCACAAGGAGATGAGGCGTTCAGCCTCAGAGCAGGCCCCTCCTAGGCCCCAACAAACTGAACAGATCTCAGAGACGAGAAGTAAATCCTTTGATTACGGATCTCTTTCCTCTCAGCAGTCGACGTCCTCCTGGAAAGAGAGGAGAAAGTTTCTTCTTGTGAAACAGGCCACTTTAGGTGAAACAGAGCAGGAGATGGTGGGTAACATTAGTCACAGCCCAATGCCCGGTCCTTCTCACCCCAACATGCCTTATGTCTACCCTGCTGAAGTCAATCCCCACTTCTGTCTGGACGCCACATGGAAGCCCATGCAGTTAATGCATTCTCAAATGTCCTCATCCTCTCATGATGTGCTCCCTTTGCAACACAGAGGACAACACGTTTTCCAAAGAGGTGCACTTTCACAACTACTCCCCATAACTACATCCAAAACTGATGTCCTGCCCCCCCAAGTCATTCACAGAGGCTTCTTACATTCACACTCTGGATCTCCCATACAGACCCACCCAGGACAGATCCACTTGCCAGAACGGTTGAGAATACCACTACATCATCTCCCACCCCTCGTTCCTCTCCCGAGCTCCTCAAGGGTTAGAAGCAGTCAGCCTCCGTACTTTCCTTTTCCGCCAAGTCTCGGCACACACATTCCTCCTCTGTCCTCTACAGAGACCAGACCTCCCATCTCCTCCATGTCATCAGCTCTGACCCATCACTCTCTTGTAACCATCTCATACCACCAACAACAACCAGTCATTACCACATGCCTGGCACAGCTTACGCCAGTGGTATCACTTGTAGTGCCAGTGCGCCTCCAAACTCATAGACCTACCTTTGCCAGTGCCATGTATACCACACTCTCCCAGATTCTGGCCTCCACTCGCTCACAGGAATCAACTTCTTGCACGGCTATGATCGTCATGGCCCAAACAGAACGGGACAAGCTGCAAGGATCCTATCTGAAAGTTCCATCTCCATCCATCCAGAGCCTTCTCCCTCTGTCCCTCTCGAAAGAGCTGTCCTCAGTGTCTGAGGACGAGTATGGTTCTCTGGGACCTGGAGGAAGCAAACGCATGCTTTCACCTGCCGCTAGTCTAGAGCTCAGCACTGAGGCTAAGCGTCACCAGAAAAGAGTAAAAGAAGAGGAGGAGCGACAGAAGAGTGTTGAAGAGGAAGAAGATGCAGAACCCAAGGTAGGCCAAGAAGAAGAAAGCAAAAACATTGGGAGGACACTAGATGACAGAGAGAAATGGCAACCAAATCGATCAGAAGGCACAAGTGTCAAATTAGAAGAGGTGCAGGAACAACTCCCATGGAAATATAACAGAGAAGAAAAGGAAAGCAAGGAGAAATCAACGGAGAAGACAAATCCAAAAAAGGAAGAGGTGCCAACTCCAGAAGTGGGGGTTGAGAAGCCAAGCCCCCCTTCGTACCCCAGCCTACACACTTCCACCTCAGTAAACTGGTGCTACCTGAAGTATGTCAAACCCAACCCGTCTGCTGAGAGAGACCCGTGTACCTCGGTTTATTCTACATGGAGTGTCAGCGCACACAACCCCAATCTGCCAGGCGTCAGCACTAAGGTGGCCCTGTCTCTGCTGTGCTCTAAACAGAAGCACAGCTCTGAGACGTACACCATGGCCACTGCTTCGGCACCAGCCAGAAGTGAACCAGTCCCTGAAAGCAGCACAACTCCACATGTTTCAGAGGTAAACACAAACACACGCAATACAACGCCTTGAAAACAGATTTATAACTCCTGACGTTTTTCACATTTAGTCACAGACAAAATCTTCAATGCGCTTCATTTGGACGTCATACGACAGACCAGTGGCAGACATGATTTTCAAGGTTTTCTTTTTACAAATAAGATCTGAAAAATGACAAGTATACCCTTTACTTTGGTATCCCTTTATAAAATCCATCCAATGCAAACAAGGAAAACTACGTGTGTAATATAATCTCTGCAGAACTATAGCTGTACTGCTGCGGCAATTGCAGTAAACAGCGATTCTACTAAGAACTTACTTAGGGAGTTGAACAGAAATGCACTCAAAGCAGCAACAATGTACTATTATAGTCTTCATCATAAATATGCACTATTTTGTGTTGTTCTTATTCATAAAATTCCAATAAAATATATTAACGTTTGTGGGTGTAGGTCAGAGTTTGAATAAAAGAATGAGACCTCAAACTCGACTTCAGACTTGCCCCAAAGACTTGAGACTTTACTTGGTCTCCTGGTGTGAGAGTCAAGTCTTAGTAGCATTTTAATAAAGTCATATAATAAAGATTGAAAGGAAGCCTGTCGCTGTTCATGCCGGCTGTAATTTCATAATTATGACCACATTAATGTTTCTCCAACTGGAAGCTGTATTAAATAACTATGTAGTTTCAGAACAAAATAAACTTCACTTACCTCCAACGTTCTTTCCCTGTTAACAATAAACAACAATACAAAGGACATGTCTGGCTGCAAAAACTTAAATAAAGGGAATTCTGCTGTTTAACATGCTTTCAATTGCTTCCAGCACCATGACCTTTTCATTGTTTTATAATTTGTACAGTACATTTGAACATGTTTACTATTTTGAATTGGGAACAAAGGTTTTAAATGTGGATGCAGAATTTTTTTCCCCCCACAATTATTAAAAAATGATCCAGCTCAAAGCGAGGTAAAGGAAAAACTCCAAACTGTTTAGTGGAATATATAATAAAAGTGTGGACAATAGGAAGGAAAGGAATAGAAAGGGATAAACAGATGTTGACTTAGTCGTTGTAAAGACATGCTGTTATGAATAGTAATAGATTAAGACATAATTGTTTAAAAAAAGACTTAAAATTAGTATTAAATGTTCATGTGGACATTTAGGCTGAAGAACAATCGGTACATGTTTTGAATCCTAACTTACAATAACGCAGATTTAGAGATGTGCTAGATCTTATGGAGTTCTTATTTCAGTCAATAAAAATAGAGACTGGAGACTTGACGTGGACTAGGCCCTTGGACACTTGAGACTTGACATAGAAACAATGACTCTCTGCAAAAGTTTATACTGTATAATGTAAATATTGTGGTATTTATTTACTGAGAACTAGAACTGTGTTATGCTCTTTAAAATTGACCTTGTAGTATTTAAAGTTACTTGTCTTGAACGTAGGCACAAGACACCCCACGCAGCACCCTGCCAGAGATGAAGGATGAGGAGACGCATGAGAAGGAGAATATTAAAGAGATGAGGGAAGAGGAAGGTCCTTCCACCTCCAAACAAGGCGAAACTAGTTTGGTCCGAATCTTTGAAGGAGGGTAGGTGCAACCGTCTTTAGTATATATTTGGAAACATGGTCGTTCATCATTACAAAAGTTCCTCCTGATAAAGGCAAACCAAAAAAAAGAAAAAATAAGGATCATATTGAGCTGAGTTGAGCAAAAGGGAGGCACTGTAGCTCGTTTGTACCTGTAGCCAAGCGTTTTGCTCTAACTGATGGCGTGAATTTCTGCTTCTAAGATGTGTTGATTTGGAGTGAGAGCTGCGTGTCAGTGCATCTGCTTTGAGTGTGTGTATGTGTGGGAGTGTAGAGTGCATGATATTTTTATCCATGACAGTCAATACAAATAATATTCAGACAAAACTGAATGTAGGCTTAAATACTCGGTATTAACAGTTCACTCCAAAATCATTCATATCCCTGGCAGATTTAGTTTTAAAGTGTTACATTATCTTTTTTTCTTTTTTTTTTCTTTTTTTACCAACATCCTTCTTCTTGCTGAAGATATTTACATTTTGGACCAGCCCAGCCTGATGGTAGGGAATCTGTAGAGGGAACTAAAGATTAGGGTGATGGTAAAGAGGCCTTCCTACCTCAAAGACTCACAGCTTTTAACCAAAGATGAATTATCAAAAATCCCTGTGACAACATGCAGAAAGCTGCTTGGCAATTATATATTAGAAGTTTGATTGCAATGATATTTTTTGACTACTAAAAAAGGGCATATGAATTTTTTTGTAATTTATATTAAAATAAATAAAACCTTTTTTGGTTCCATAGATTCCTGTCTGAAACAATCTATTTGGTTGATTGAAAAGTATTTAAATGTAAATATGCCAGTGGTATGATTTGGGGCTTAACCGTGCACATGAGTTGAAGTTGAATTGAACTCAATTTTATGTAACTGCTTATGAATTGTACTTGTGAACCGATTGTGACACAAGCCAGCCTACTTTCCTCAGTACTCATCCCAAATGTTAACATTTTTCTTTTATAACTCCCAGCTGTGTCCAGGTTTCAAACAACTCATCTAAACTTAGAGAAAAGTAAATTGGTGAAGTCGTTGAAGGAAAAAAAAAAAGTCTTGGATCCACTCAGGCTCAAGCTAGCCATGAACAGTAAACTGCTGAAACACAACTCTCAACGCCTGCAGTGGCAGGCGCCTCTCCTCCAAAATCAATGCCTTCAATTTTCCAGCTGCCCACATGGCAAAGCCAAATGCTCAGTGGGAACAAAAAAAAAAAGTTTTAAGGTCACGTGAGACAAAGATTTTACTGTTTGGCCACAGTTTTCAAGGTGAAGCTGCAAGTCTAATAACGGCATCAACAAGCATGGTAGTGATGACATCATGCAGAGGATCTGCTTTGCTGCCGGTCGTACAGCTGGGTCGCACAAAATTATTGCAATAATGAAGACATCCTTCTGAATTCTTCAACTTTGCTTCACATGAACGACTCTTTGATTGAAACTTGGTGCTCCATCCAGATGCACATCAAAACTGGCTTTGCAGTAGATGGAGAAGACCAACGTTAACATTGAATGGCCAATGCTGGAATCGTTTTTTTTTTTTTTTTAAGTGTCATTTCTGACAGTAGGGTTGGTCAAATATTCAGACACAAGTTAAACACCACGTTATTTTTTTTAAATATATAAATCATTGAACTTAAATGGTGTATCATCTTTCCAATCTGGAAAAGGAACGACTTTAAAATGCCATTAAACACAATGATGAGTGGATGTAAACCTGTCGGCCTCCGTGTTCTGCACCATCACTCCTTGGGTCCTTATTTCCTCGCCTGTGAATGTGTAATCATCTGCAGTGTGTGCCGTCCTGAGTCAGAAGAACACAAGAAGTGGGCTGAATGGAAACCACATGGGCAAAAGTGTGATGGCGATGAGGTAGTCTATGAAATTAAACCACCCTCGCCATCCTCCGGCACCAAGCAAACTGCGTTGTCTCTTCTGCTCCTTTAAGTCTCCTGTGCTGACATCTCCAAAAATAAAAACAATGCTTACAGTTTAGAGTTTTCCAACCTTTCACAGACTTCCATACAACACTGGGTTATCCCAGGAGCAGAGGCACATGTGCTTCTAAGAATGAGTGTGCATACTGGTCCTTAGTTTGATAACTCATAGTGCCTGTGTTTTAAAACTGGACGTTTTCCCCCTGATTTCATAGAGACACATTTGTACTAAAGCAGATGTATTATATACATCTTCCTGTGTGTAATACAGGAAGATGTATGTAATACAGGAAGATGTGTACTCATGTCTACTCAAGTGGTAGACAGACTTAAATCGTTCCCATATTGTTTTATTTTCTGGTGATAATTTACATTGGTATGAAATGAGACAGTAAAGAAATAATTCTGACTGGATTTTGAGATGTGTGGACAGACAGTGAGGCTTCTGCTTTGTGTTCATGTCCAGAACAGATTGAGAGTGAAGCAGGCGTCTGCTTAACAGGAGATAAGGCACTAATTCACACTCTTTATGATTTCCAGCCACACGTTACACACACCAGGGGAAGTGAGCACTTCTGCCTTAAAGACCCCACTGTTTTCCTCCCTCCTCCTGTTGTCTGTCCACATTGCACCCACTCTCTGCTCATGCTGCCTGTATCATGCATTTCCTGCTCCAAGTTGTCTCTATCATGCGGATAGATACATGATGTCCTTCTTCGCTTTCATGCAGTACATGCTGAAAAAAAGCTCAGAAGCTAAAGCTACGAACACAGCAGAATGTTTTGCTTCCTTGCTCTGTTAGGACCAGTTATTTATTTCTGTCTAAAGTTGTTGACACTTTGAATTCCTCCCTGTGTGCAATGTGTGACAGCGTAATTATTTATCTTTTAACCATGTTTTTTTTGTTTGTTTATTTTTTTGTCACAGTGGCTTGTCAGATTTAGTCCTACACTTTCAGAGATGTCTGTCAGAAAGCAAAGCCCAAGTAGTTTAGACCTTCTACTTGAAAATGTGTTTTTAGCGTTAGCAGCCGTAGCTGCCAGGACAAAAGGCAAATTTCTCTGATTTAACAGACATGATTCAGATGATTGCAGTTCAGCAAAAATTTGTTAATCAGCCATCAGTTTAAAGCAGCTGTGCTGAAGCAGGAAAATCTCTACAACTTGCAGGACAGTGTGTCTTTCTGACCTGGGCTGAAAAACACTGAAGAATGTTTTAGATTTTTCTTTTACTACACAATTATGTGCTAATATGTGTTTGTCTATCATATAACATCAAATTACAATTCATAGGGATATGCGGTTGTAACATAAAAATGTTTAAATAGTTCAAGAAACGTGGATGTTTTGCCTAAATGTACAATATTAATCAATGATGTAACTAAGATTTCTTAAAATCTTATAAATTCAAAGTTTGTTTATTCCTTAAGTTTTATATTTTGTTGTTACAAAACCAGACTGTCTGTTGACTCTGTCAGAGGCTGAAGATTTAAATCTCAGTCGACGGAGTGCAACGTTTGCAATGCTTTCTCCTGAGATGTGGGCGGATATTTTTAACCGTTTATTAAGAAGTTTGTGCTATTTACGCAGCAGCCAGCTCCTCAATGAATCCAGCTCAATGCCGCCGCTGACAGTGTTTCGCCGTTGCGCAGCAGTTTGTTATGGTCCGCTCCGGCTAGTACTGTTGAACAACGGGGAGTTTTGTAGATGCGGTAGAGATCCCGTAATTAAACACAGTTGGTGCCCACTGGGTGTTTACGGCCCAGAATGAATTGTGCATCTCTTCTTATGCAGCGAGACGGGAGAAGGAGTTTTTCATAGACTACAATCTGTTCAGATATAAAAGATCTGTGGTCTGCTGTGTCCTCAAATAGTCTCTTGGTAAACATTGAGATTGTGCATAAACATTTTTTTTTATAGACTAGACCTAAATGTGTTGCTTGATTTTTATATGCAGTGTCTATTTTAGGTTGTTGGCTGAAGCCAGGCTTCCCTTCCCTCTCTTTAGCTGCTGCTGTTGTTGGCAGGACGAGCCGATTTGGAGCAGAATAGTTGGTATTCTTTGCGATCCCGGAGTGTAGCGGAGGGTGAGACCAAGGGAGTCGGTGCTGCTGGGCATTTGGTGGGGCTTCCCCAACCCACCTCCATAGAGAAAGCCTTGTTTCTGTATTTCCAGTGTGCGTGTGCGTGTGCGTGTGTGTGTGTGTGTGTGAGTGAGTGTGTGCTGTGTGAATGTGAGCTACCAGATCCGTCATTGTTGTTTTAGCTGCTGTGATCGATTTTTTTGATTTTTTTTCCCATCAGGGTCATTCTCAGTGATGAAAGCATTAGAACTATCTCACTTGACTCCATGATTTAAAGTTTACGTTATAATTTCTTTGGGTTTTTAATACGGATAACGTCACAGTGAAATAATCACAATATAGAGAACAATGGGCTTTTTTTTTTATAGAAATATACAATTACTTGCCACAATTTTGCAGACACAAGACTAAAACTGGCCCAGAGTGAGTTTTGAGCTTCGATTCATGAAATGTCCATAAACTTAAGCATTTTATCCTGTTTTATTGGACATAATAACTTTACAGAGAAGAAAACATAGAAATGTTGTATTATTTGTTCATCATTCATCTTTAGGCCACAAATGGCCTGAGTTTAAACTCCCTCAAACTTTTAAAAAGCTTCTACTCTTACTTTCAGTCTGATTTTCATTCTTAACCTGGCATGCTATAACTTTAAGTGTCTGATATTGTCCTGTGCCGAGCGTCCATTAACCTGACACATCTGGGTCCCTGACTCATTGGGTCTGAATGTGTTTGGCTAAGACATGTCCTCTCTGCCTGACATAAGATGGTCAATGAAACAGGGTTATTTAAGGATCCACGTTTGGTCATTTCCCATCATCTATACTCCAAAAGATGATCAAGATTTGTATAGCCACCTGAGTCACTTAAGATTAGGCATTAGTTGAAATCTAATACTAAAATAAAGTTGGAAAATCAATGCTGTGAATGAGCTTGCCTTGCATTACGAGGCGTATATTAATGCTGTGATTGTGTCAAACTTGACTCGCTCACCAGTGATGTTCTTCACGTCGACAGATATTTAGTCCCAACAGGAGCTTCTACAGGGCGACCTTAATGTGCCATTTCCACAAGGGGTTAACTCCACTGTCAGAGCAAAGCTGTCATTATGTTCTTATGATGGGTCACCTAAGACCATGCACAGCTTTATCACACACATAAACAATAGAAAAAAACTCTCAACCTTCGTTTCTCACTGTCTGACATTAAATCAAGCTAAATCTTTCCTGTGTCGGCTCAGCTTGGAGCATCAAAACTGTTTCTGTTTGCTAAATGCTTTAAAATTATTTCAATATTCATTTTTAAGCAAAGAAAATCTTAAATAATGATTTGTAAGGCTTTGTTCTGGTTTAATTCACTTTTCAGTTGATCTGAGACATGTCTCATTGTAAGGCAACTCCTAAAACACCTTGGTAACCTCGTGTTACCAAGGTAACCGAGACATCAGACAATTATGGACCTCCACAAGTTTGGTTCGCCCGTACAAATTACACAAAAAGAAAGTTCTCTAAAAAATATCTGTCTCATTATTCTGGTAACAAGTATAGATTATTTTTGTTATTCAAAGGAAAAGTTCAGTCTGATTTATTGTCTGAGAATCGTTTTATGCAAAAGTCTAGTTTAAAGTCTGTTTGACTTTAGCAGTTCAGCCTGTAAAATATTTCATGTTGCAAGCTGACTTTCATGGTGCTTCCAGGTTAATTTTGTGAGGGCAAACATGAGGAAAAAGGTTGTTCCATTTAATGAACTTTGCTTTGAACGTCATAAAATATAACGGCTGGTGTTTCAGCTGCTCTCTTCACAGATCATCTGATCTGAGCACAGCAGCCAGAGCGTCTCACAATACGTTTTCTCTGCCAGAAAATATTCGGCTTCGATCCCTGAAACTAAGCCAGAATTGGTCAAAGAATCATAGTTTTGTTGAAGAATAAGAATTTTCTTGACGTCGCTGTTTTGAGTTATTTTGCCAGCATTTTGCATGAGGACAGCAGGAACTTTTGGAACCAATTCTCTTAATTTTTGTAACTCAAACGTTTTCTTGGAAACAGTTTTCTTTCTTTATGTTTTTTTTCTTCTAATCTGAGTCTTTTGTTTCTCCTCTGGTTACCCTAGCTACAGGTCCAATGAGGAGTACATCTATGTGCGAGGTCGCGGTCGGGGAAAGTACATATGTGGAGAGTGTGGCATTCGCTGCAAGAAGCCCAGCATGCTGAAAAAGCATATCAGAACGCACACCGATGTCCGCCCATACATCTGTAAACACTGCAACTTTGCCTTCAAAACCAAAGGTAAAGCTAAGACACGAATAACCAACGTGACTTGTGTGGCTTGGGTTTTCTCCAGGAGAACGTATTTTAGCCCGGCTGTTAAAAATATTTTCTCGCTCTCTTCCAGGAAACCTTACCAAACACATGAAGTCAAAGGCTCATGGGAAAAAATGCCAGGCAGTGGGAGTGTCTGAGACGTCTCTGGACGAGCCAGAGAGCGAGGAAACAGGTACTTCAGTGGGGACGGGAAGACGTCCTTCATGTTTCCGCTTCCACCCCGCAGAACCGCCTGTGCACAGCTACGTGAACTCCCGCTTGCGAAGGATAGAAGCTGCTCGGCCCTGACAGCTTATGCAACAGCATGTTCTAGTCTCTGGCCCCTTGATGTTGCATAAGGGATAGGGAGAAGTGTGAGATAAATAAATGAAGACTAAGGAGCCAGTCCCATTCTTCCGGTGCGGTCGTCGCAGGAGTCCGTCTGCTACACCTCGTCTTCAAGAATGCGTCGCCCGAGTGCGGCTGAACAGAGCAGACTTGTTTCCATCTGGCTTCGAGTCGAGCGCCTCACTGTCTCCTCCCTGGCGTTGTCTTCTGCGCCTCCCTTTCGCTGACGGTCCAGGCTGAGCGCGGCCAAGGACGTACCGACTCCTCCATTCACAAAGCTGCAGAAATAGTTTTTGAAAAGAGCTATTCAGTTGAATTCCAGCCTTTTTGATTCCTAGTCTATTTATAACAGGGGTTTGTTTGGTGGAAGGTGAACTGAGCCTTCATCGCCCGTTTGGGTTTTTTTTTTTTTCCGAGGTTGTTCTGTAAAGGCTTTTTGAGTCGATGTCACGATTTTCTGAATAGACGTTTTAAAGTTTGCGTGAACGCGACAGGAAACGATTGAAAGTTTCTTGTGTTTTTCTCCATCTCCTCAAACATCAGGCAGTGACGAGCGCGTCCTCGGCTCAGAGGAGCAGGGGGAGCATCAGTTCTCCGACGTGGAGGAGTCTGACGATGAGGATGACAACGATGATGAGGAAGAGGAGGACGAAGACGAGGAGGAAGAGGAGTCTACGTCCCACGAAGACCCGCCGTCCTCCTGTTCATCGGACACTCATCCGTCGATGGGAGGGCGCTCCAGCTGCGCACGGCGCTCGCAGCAGGTCACCCCCGATCCGGAGCCCGGTCCCGGTCTGGAGCCCGCCCCGAGGGGAGTCTGTGCCAGCAGACGGGCGGCGTCTCCGGGCAGGAGGAGGGCGCTGTTCTCGAGGCAAGGATGGAAGGGCTCTCCAAGGGCCTTCTCCCCCAGCAGCGAGAGCTGCTCCCCCAGCCGCAGCCTCTCCCCCCGCCTGGAGCTGCCCTCGCCGATCCGCAGCCTTTCCCCGAGGACCGAGTTATCCTCGCCTGGCAGACACATCTCGCCCTCCCCTGAGAGGAGGCCGTCTCCCGTCAGAGCACATTCTCCTCTTCGTCCCGTTTCACCCAGCTGCTACCGGCCGTCTCAAGTTCCAACCTCTCCATCACCACTGGGGGCGCTGCACAGGACCCCCGGATACCTGCCCTGGGAGAGCCCAGGCACGAAGGGAGGTCATGTTAAACCGGTAAATACTTTTTATTTTAACTTACTCTACATGCAGTACTGAACAAAAACTTTACATGTGTTGGTTTTGACTCTATTAAGAGCCAGATTTTCCTATTTGTATTCAAAGTGCTCTTGAAAATATGTTAAAAATAAGATATTTTTTTTTAAGACTGCCTTTTCACCAATTCTCCAATAGGTTCTTCCATCTGACCAGGAACATATGGCATATTGTGTGCTGTCTTCCAAAATAAATCAAAGATTGAGTCTTTGTAGGCAGCAAAAGTGTCTAAAGATCCTATTCAGTAGTTGGTATTTCATTTCATGTGATAGACCAATTTAAAATAGCGCATACTTGACAAAGGTAAGGAAATAAGCGGCCAAGAGAGCAAGGGTAGCTGTGGAGGAGCTACAGTGATTCACAACTCAGCTAAATTTGACCTTTCGGTAAAAGTGAAACGACAGGATACAACTAACAACTAAAGAAAAAAAAACTTTATGTATTACTTGAAGCTTTGCCTCAACAAACATGTGGGGAACATTGTGCTCTGGTCAGCTAAGACCAAAATTAGACTTTTTGACCGCCTTGATAAAATAACGTGGAAGAAAACTTAAAGGACGTGGCATCCACCACATCCTTTAAGTGAAGAGTGGAGGTTAGTCATACTAAACACAGAACAAGGTGTTCTGGTAAGAAAAGGCCCAACATTTAATTTACTGATGAGTAAGAGAGTGTGGTGTAAAACACTACTCATCATCCCGAATATGCCATACCCCACAGTGAAGCATGGTGGTGGCAGAATCATGGTGTGGGGGTGCCAATATGTTTTTTTTTTGTTTTTTTTTTTCAGCTGGTACAGTGAATCTGCTCAGATCAGACCAGAAGATGGATGGAGATAAAAACCGAGCGATCCTGGAAAAGAAACCTGTTAGAATCTGTCAAAGAGTTGAGATTTCCAGCAGGACGACAACAACAAACATTCAGCCAGAGCTGCAGTCGACTGGTTGAGATAAAACCATGTTCAAGAATCAGAAGGGCCCAGCAAATGTCCAGAGCTAGTTCAAATTGAAAATCTGTCTCAAGGTTAAAACTTTTGTTTGTCACAGATATTATGATTCAGCTTGCTGTAAACTGTGCTTCTAAAAGGAGTTACGTCACATTTTCAGTGATAGAGCTTTGAAAATGCATAGACTATTTTCTATCTACTGCTTTTGTGTGGGTACGTCATGAAAATTTAAAGAAAATGTACTGACATTTGTGGTTGTAGCATTAGAAAATGTTGAAAAGTTTATGAATTGTAGTTGTTTTTTTAAGGCCTTCAGACACAGGATGGATTAATACCCCGAGTTTAGTAGCCCCTTTTTTTGCTGATTCATAGGTCTGAATTAAAAGGGTTCACAAACAGAACGCATCGTTGTAAAATAATCTGATATTTAGACTTATATTTTTATTCAGGGGAATAATCAATCTCATTCTTTTTTTTTCTTTTCTTTTTCACTCTTTGCAGCGCTTTGTGTTCTGTCAGAGTTGGTGTTCAAAATTAAAGTGTTTGCTCCCCCTGCAGGAGAAAAGTGGCGCTGCAGGAGAAAGGCCAACATTGTCAGAAGCGAGTTTGTTCCCACCGGCTTTCCGTCTCTCCACCTGCGAGGCTTATCCCGGCCTCCAAGCAACAGACAACATCTTCAGCCATCTGCCCATGCACTCCCAGCAAGCAAAGGTCCCCTGCCTGATGATACCCATCGGTGGGATCCAAATGGTACAGGCCAGACCGAGGTCCCACCCGACTACTCCCTCATCTCCAACCTCCCCCCCACTGGAGGGGCCATCGCTGTCCCGGTTTGAATCATACTGGGGCGGGACCCCCAGGACTCAAGGGCTAAGGACTCCTGGAGACGCCGGGTCGGAGCACCAGGCAGCAGGAGCCAGCCACCACGCTCCTAGCACAGAACTTACTTTTTCCAAACTCAAGTTGGAGACCACAGACTCAAAGCAATATGGCAGCTCACACAGCTCCGTCCGCCCCCACGGGTCTGCCACAGAGACCAGGGAAGGCGGCGCTAGAGACAGTCAAACTGGAGCGCCTAGCCTCGGAACAGCAGCCCCAGTAGCTTATCGTGCCATAGGAATCGCACCAGAGCGGGACGATCCGGCGTCAAGCGGTGATGCGGCGGAGGGAGACGGTCAAGAAGACACGGCCACAACAGAACAGAGCACTTAGTGTCGACACCTTGATGCACCTCGCATCCAATTTTGGTTTATTGGTTGCTACACTAGTCTTGTTTTATTATTATTATTATTATTATTATTATTATTATTGCTTTGTTTTTTTTATATATACAAATTTCAATACTATTGTTAACTTAAATGTTTGGTCTTTGGCAATATTCAGGTTTGTTATAAAAATGCACTTTTTCTGTGTGAAAATATTGTTCCTGTAAATCTCTATAAATATATACAAATATATATATATATATATCCTGTATCTAATTAGATACTGCTAATCTCAATGTCTATTTGAATATGCGTAAAAAAATTATAATACATTTGTAAATGACCAAAATATTTCATTATTATAAAAAAAAAAAAAGACAATTTCCTTTTAGGTTGTTCAGTATTACTCAAATTGTAGTTTCTTGTGCCTTTTCTGTCCATTTTTGTGTTATTTTTAAATGTAAACGTACACAAAGAGAAGGCTGTGAATTCAGTTTTATTATTTTTTATGTTGCTATGGAGGGTTAATATTTGGTGTTTTTTGTTCTGAGGGCCATTGCTTTATCGCCAAGGTAACTAGTCAAATCATGGGAGAACCTAAGGAGCGGCTGACGCGTGTCAAAATAAATGCACTGACGTTTTATTTTTATTACTGAATGCTTCAGATTATGTGTCTGTACAAGGGAGAATGCTCCTTATTTATTTTTATTTGATGACATTGATCCTTATTTTTATTTTTGTTATTAGGGGTGGGGAGAAAAACTTTTTTGTTACATCTGTTTGACTTCATCATGTTCTTATAACTTGAACTGGTGGTAAAGATGAGATATGAATGAATTTGGCTGGTACCAGAGGATCAAGTGCCCTGCAGATTTCACAGCAAAATTTGTAGTTGCTAAAAAGAAATAAAAAAATAATAACAATAAAACAAAACAAAAAAATGCACTGGGCTTCAATGAGATTGTGCCTTTTTTTATTTCTCACAGTCAATTTTGAGACACAAGTGTTTAAATACAGAAAGAAGATTGGGCAGAATATTTCAAACATCTCTGATCATTTTTGCTGCAAACTTCACTTTAAAAGTTGTAAACAAAAACACAATAAAGGATCAGACAATCTGTGGACAATGTAGTGATTTGTTTCACTAAATTGTGGTTTATTAGATGGTTAGACTTATTAATCCACGGGGATTTTAAGAACAGAATATGTGGTACAGAGTGCTGTGGAAAAAAGATTTACCACTTTGTATGTTTCTGTTTTTGTCTCTTTGCCAAACCAAAATGTTTCAGTTTATACAGTGAAATCAGATTCTATGATCAGACAAAAGATAACTCGAGTAAATGTAAAAAAAAAAAAAAAAAAGAAAAAGCAGTTTTCAAATGATGATTCAATAAGATAAGTGGAAACAAAAGGCTACCCACACCAACCTGGTCATGTGTGGAAAACACGTTTATCTCCTGGTTTAACTGCAAATTGCTTTGATCCAACATTTGAGTCGTCGTCGTGCCTCTGGAGTTCCTTCGGTAGATCGACCTGTCCTGGGAAGATTCAACGTACTTCATGTTCTCTCCTTTTGTTCAAAAGGATTGTATTGTGGTTCACTCCCAAAGCTTCGGACATGGCGTTGTAACTCTTTCCTAACAGATCGATGTAAGGGATGTCAGAATCTAATCTTCAATTTCTTTGCTTTTTCAGGTCTTTGGAGGAAATTAAGCCACAAAAAAAAAAAAAATAAATAAGATTAATTAGTTAATTTTACAGAGGGTCATATATGTTTTTTTAGCCAAGCAAGTTTCTTCATTTGTTATGACTCCTGTTATCCTTTGGAAGTTAAAATTTGTCTATCTGAAATATTTAAGAGTGACAAAAGAAAGCGGGATTTGGCACAGTAAACTTCCTGCCATCTGCTGATTGGTCTGTACTCGGAGAGCCGTCTTCTGATTAGCTACTTCACATAATATGTGAAGTCTCGTTCATTTAATGTGGTTAATTGGGTATAGGACAGAGATCCGCAACCTTTTTGATAAAAACAATATTTTCTGCTCATTAATTAAATCTGGAAAATAAAGTCCAGGAGATGCAGAAACCTTCCTCCCTAAAACCTCATTAAAAACACTTTCAGGCTGACAACTATGCTAATAATTAATCATTTCTTTTTTGACAAGTTATATACTCACATTTCTCTTTCTTCTAATTTGAGAGTTTAAAAACAATAACTACAGTAATGATAGATATATTGTAGTCAATAAATAAAAGCAAGATTTTTTTATTTCAATTTGAGGGTTTTTTGGGGGGGGGAACTGCAAATAAAATGTTTTTTTTGTTTGTTTGTTTTTGCTATTTGCTGTTTTACAGACTGATGTAAAACATGAGGATCAGTATATAGACCTGAAGTCTCTAACCTGAGATTTATCTCTAGTACCTCACATATACAAGCAGGCATTATTACAGACTCACCTGACCCACATTGTTAATTAATTACATTTCTGAGATAAACAGGTGACACATACATTACCAAAAACCAGCTTATCAAATCAGAGCCCACACCAGGTTAAATAACCTGTTAAAAAAATCCAGAGAGTTTCCAGGCCAAGTGGGTCAGCTGCCGGATCCCTCTGTAAATAAGTTCCAACAAAGTTCGGGTTTTTATTGTGGATACACATTCACAGGGTCTGCTTGAGGAACATCAGCACTGCCACACCTAAAGTACCTCTTGTCATGCTGAGTCACCCAAACTCAAGTGTGCACATTGTGTTTAGCGATACGAAAATGAATCCCAGGAGTTTGAGCGAGTCACTTAACTATTAAGTTTTCACACAAAACCATCAGCCGCAGTGCTTCTGATTCGCCTACGTCACGAGGAACTGCGTTTAGCAGCGCAGTAGGGCAGAGATTATGAAAAGCTTGCACAGGCACCTTATTTAAGTTTATTGATGAGAGGTCGAAAGATGATCTGATGACCGATCAGGTCATCCAAACAAAAGTACAGTGCAAAGATCACACAGCCGAGAGGGTGAGTTAATGAGAGGTTGATGATATTTAAGAATTACAACTGTTTATTACTGGTTTATAAAGCAACTTAGATAACAACAACTCAATATTTTAACCCTTTACTGATGCTGTTTAGTGTGACTCAGATTAAGAGAGCCATGGTGATATTTTAAATTTTGCTGATCAAATCCAGTATCAATGTACATTTATATTATACAAGTCATAATTTTTTATTGCTTATTCTGCCACCATAAAGCAATCTACAGCTTTCTTTAGACAACGAATGAGTGGAAATGTTTTACATTCTAGAAACACAAAAATAGATGTTCCTTTTTGCTTCACAATAAAACACTTGAGTATGTGTTAGCAGCTACCAGAATGTTATAAATGGTTATTTTTAATCTTTTTTTTTTAATTCATTTAAAAATACCAAACATTTTAGCATTTGATAGACAAAAATGAGGTTTATGCTATATATTTTTTTTATCAGAATTTAGAATTACATAGAAGGGTTTTAACAAGCAACAAGTCATTAAATTGTCATTTCATATGCAGTGAGAAATATATAGCAAAACTAAATTGTTTCCACTTAGCTACAGAAGTTTGACAAAGTAATATCTTCCATTTCACGTGACGGATCAAATAGCAGCATCTATTGATGCTCTCATTCTCTCAGTCTTCGGTCAGCCATGTCTCTCCATCAGTATATATGCTCAGATTCTCCATAGTAACCAACTGCTTCACTGGTCACTTAGTATTTGCAGCTTTTTCCTCTGAAGTGTTTCTGCGTTTCGACGTGTAAAATGCTGCTAGCATTCTCCTCTACTATGACTGATTATTTTGGCCTTGTTTTTCTGTTTGCCGTCGTTTATTTCCTGCACATTGCCATTGGAAGAGCTACTGGTGCCATTAACCACATCTTTCCTACAGATTATACTTGTGGTTCTCCTCTGAACTGTTTCTCTCCTGAGCCACTAATGCGGCTACGTCTCTCATTAGCTCTGCTAAAAGGTTTCATTAAACATTTTGTCTCTTCCTCACAGAAAAGAAATTCACTCTGCTTCGGGTTACAAGTTCAACTCTTCACCCATTCTCCTCAGGAAAACCCATGTGCTAATCTTTTGGGGAAAAGAGTATCATTGTGGATGTATCTGCACGTCACATCTGTACATTTATTCCCTGTGTTTCCGTGTGTGAGGGCTGGTATTTGCCTATCAGCGTGAACATGCCATGGCTGAACTGTCTCAGCAGGTCACGTGTGGGACACGACCAGGATCCCTGATCCCTGCTGGGATTAGTCGTCTTGTATGTCACCGTCTACTGTGGACGGAGGGACTGGGTTGGGTAAATGTAGTTAAATCACCTGTTATATTGAGATTGGGACTTTTCTAATTGACAGGCATTACCTCTTTTTCATTTTCTCTGTTTCAAATTGATGAGCAAATTGTTGCCCATGAAGTCAGAATATTTAGACATATTCATCTTTTTAGAGTAATAAGCAGGTGATATGCTTGGAATAGACGGATCAATAACATTTTTAACAATAAGTTACATCATCTCGATTATTTCCTGGAGAGAGGTAAAATATAATTTTATGTGACAAAATAGGCAATAACGCAATCATGAAAACACTGACATTAATGATAAAAAAAAATGCTTTGTTGTTGTCAATTTGTTCCCATAAAAAATATCTTATTTTAATGAAAAGAAAAAGGAAGAAATAAAAATTTAGTCAGGATTACTGACGTGCTTAAAGTTGCATCATTAGATCTCATTCCTGAAGGGATTTTTATGCAACGCTGCTTACAGATTTCTTCTTGTTTTACTTTTGTTGTTGCGTCTCAAATCATCAAATAGTTTTTTTTTCTTGTATCAGTGAAAGATCTTTTCAATGATTTGACTTATTAATGGAAACGGAGCCCGTCTTTGTCGATTCACTACATTTGTTGTAAAACTGAATTATAATTCCTTTGCCACACCCAGTTCTTCCTGCTAGCAGACCTGTGAAATCTGGCAACATGAAGTAGAGTGAGAGACTTTTAAAACAAACTTCATAAAGGGAATTGAAACTCAAACAAATCACAGTGAGAACAATTATTCACAAATAAAGACAATGAGGAACAATCAGGAAATGTCCAACCAATCAAAAATAATCTGAGTGGATGAACCATTTATAAATGAGATTATATTTGAAATAAAAAGGGAAAAAAGAACAACATCTAAAGCACTGCAGGCCTTTCTTGCCTTGAAGTAAGTGTTAATGATTTAACATTAAGAGACAGACTGGGAAAAAATGGTTTTAAAGGCAAAAACTATTGTTGACCAACAAATGCACGCACAGTCCAGACATTTCCACTGTTTAAGCAGTGGAAATGTCTGGACTGTGCATTCTGCTACATCTGGTTAAAAACTTTCACAAACTTCAAAAAAATTAGTAACATTTTCGCTAAACCCAAACATGGTAGTAATGTTTTTTTGTTTTTTTTTATATGGAGCCAAGTTACTGTTCCAATGCTTATATAATTTCCCTTCATTGACTAAAGCATGCATTTTACACTCTATTAAAAAAAAAAAAAAACCAAGAAATAAAAAATCAAAACAAAGGTTTTGGTGTGGCCTCCCCAATTCTCACTGTTTCCAAACTAAAACAATCTTTTCTAGAGTAAAGGAAATTTTTTGCACAGTTATGTAAGACTTATTCCCTGTAATCACCAATACTTGATTAACTATCTTCTCACACAGGCTGCAGTTGGTTTGGAAAGTGGTTTTGTTGTTGTTGTTGTTGTTGTTGTTGTTGTTTAATCAGTGAAATCTTAATTTGGAAATACTTATTCACATTTCTTCAGATTATCTTTGTCTGATAAAACAAAGAAACAAACATAAAACATCCGATAATCTGAAACTGATGAAAAGACAAAAACAGAAGAAACTTTAAGAGTGAAAACACCTTTATGAAGCATTTTATTTAGATGTTAAATCATCACGAAATCAGTTTTTATCAAAGGAGGTGATTTAGAAAATAGTTAAACATTTGTTAGGTTTATTATTGCTTTAGCTTGTGTAATGAACCCCAGCAATGTCAAGTTGATGTTGTTTACAAAAATAACATTTATTTAAATTATGCCAAAAAAAAGCGCTTAAATTAAATACAACTGCAGCAGCAACATGTAATGAGCAAACTTTAATAAGATAAATATGTGTAAATCGTACCTGAAGCAACCACACATATTTTAATTGTTTTTAAACCTAAATGTTTGCGTAATATGAACCTCATTAGAAATTATTTCTTCAGAATCTTGTCCTCAGAAAAAAAAACCTAAAAAAACTAATTTGACGTTTTTCTGTTACAAAACGTCCTGCTTCTTTCCTCCAATCTCTTCCTCCACGTGCTTCCATTGGCCACGGTGCCGCCACGTGGTTTTGGGATCATATCATCACTGTACAGTAATCTCATGTTAATTTCCCCATTATTCCCCTGCCAAGATAATTCCTCAGTCAGAATCCGCCTACAGTCGTAAATGTCACTGGACAGCTGATATTTATCTGTACCACTCAGAGGCTTCAAAGCCGCAGACAATTCCTGGAATGTGATGCAGGTTTGAATGCCCAGGGGTCGAATGTGGGCGCCATAGGAGGAGGGGGCGGGGAGCTTGTGTTGTGACGTAACAGAGGAGGCAAAGTATAAAGTTCAGACAGCAGCAGTAAAACAAGCAGAGCAGCAGCAGCAGCAGCAGCAGCAGCAAGTGAGCAGACAGTAGTTTCTCCCTGCAGAGGCTCATCCACAACACATCAGCCATGCCCACTCACAGCAGCCTTCTCCTTCTGGTCACTCTGTGGGCCTCGGTTCAGGACGGTAAGTTTTCTTCTTCTTCTTCTTATAATTTATATTCAAAGCATGGTTTCATTTAGAAAATATTATAATTAAGTTTTGGTATAAATTTTGCATGAAATCGTATCAATCATAGTCCTGCTAACAATATAGATGTGTTGATGTTCATTTGCAGCGGCTCTTTTGATTTTCCAAAAAAAGCAATTTTCCCAAACCAGATTTTTTTTTTTAGAGCAAGCTTAATTGAAAGGAAAAATTCAAAACGTGTATTTTTGGTATGCTAAAAACAGTCACATTTTAAAGCACTCACAAGACATTGTGATATCACGAAGCACCACTTTATTTCTCATTTTTGCAAACTCATCTTCTTTCCACCACACCTTTTACAGTAAAAGCTTTATAGCTCAAAACATGAGAAATGTCATCTCAAAATATGACTTTTAAATGACAACAACGTCTTAAAGAATCTGAAACACATGCCACAGAATGAACAATCAAAATAACACCTTAACAGGTTTTTTCATTATAAATGTTGACATGTTTCAATCTCAACTCATTTCTACTTTTTATGAAATTCATACTTTTTAATCTGATTTTTTGTTTAAACATTTTTTTCAGTTCCCAGTGCATTTCTAAAATTGAACTCGAGGCAAAAATGTTAATATTCTTTTTCACAAAGTGGTTCACTGCAATATTTAGAGAAAGAAAAAGAAAAAAAAAAGCTCTAATCCATTGAACGTTTATGGTAAAATAACTCAAAATAAAATGTAATAAAACTACCCTGCAGTGAAATGTGAATGATCTTATAGCTGTGTTTGCTGTGGTTTCGTCTGAACTCTTCAGGTTTGGGTCTCCCGGTTGTGAAACAGGCAGAACCAGAAGCCGTCGACGGCGTGCGGACTCACCGGGTGAGAACCAAGCGCTGCTCCTGCAGCGAGCTGCTGGACACCGAGTGCCACTACTTCTGTCACCTGGACATCATCTGGGTCAACACACCCAGGTGGGCGACAGAGGACACATTAAATAGACACAGCAGCTTTGTTTGTTTAATCTAGACTTCTAGACTCACAACAATGCCCTGAACTACTTGGATTCAATACCAAAACAGTCTAGTGCTTCCAACTCTGAGCCTAGAAACCTCAGACTGAGCCTCCTATCATTATTGCTGGACCATTAAACAAGGCAGCTGCAAAGTAACAGAGAACAAAGTCTGCAGAATGTTTATGTGACCCGGGTTGTCTTTCAATCCGCAGTAAGACAACGGTTTATGGCCTAGGCGGAGGCTTGCTGCGGCGCAAAAGGTCCGCCGGGCGCTGCTCCTGTGCCCGGCTCGGCGACAAGACCTGCACCGATTTCTGCCATTTCCGGTGAGTCGGGTCTCCATCCACTCATCAGCTGGAAGGAAACAGACTGCACATGTAGTGAGCAGAAAGGAGGACAGGGAGTGGCAGGGTGCAAACAGAAGCTGGTGCTATATTTAGCCAAAAAGTGCCTCACGCGTTCTACGTGTCTACAGGTGTGAGCATCAAAACAGTCCCGCTCAGGCCTGAAGGACTGGGTGCAGACTCAGAGTCTGCAAAAGGTTGATCTGGATTTGCCCCGAGGAAGCTCGTGCGTGGGAGGCTCTGAAACCTTTAGTCACATTCCCCAGAAATGACTGTACTGTACTGTACGCACCTTGAAACCATGGAGACAGCGAGCAGAGTCATGCAGGGCCTTTGCAAAGGTTCTTCCAACATTTAAACATTTACAGATTGTTTTTTCTTTGGGGGGGGGGGGGGGGGGGTTCGTGTTGCAGCCACAAACTTCAATGTGCTTTATTGGGATCTTACATGATAGAACAGCACCAGGTAGAAAATGATGCAACATGTTTTTGAAAACCTTTAAGGTGTATCAGGCGTCCATGAGTTGCTGGAAAGTGATTGCCCTGGCTGAGTCTCAAGCCTTTTCCAGGTTTTCTTCCTGGCTTCCTTTGTATTTACCTCCATCGGTCGTCAAATCGGCTCTGACCTGCTTCCCTGACTTGGCTGAAGACAAGAATCTCTATGTCATGATGCTGCCTCACTTTCAGAGCGAGGTGCAGCGTTAGTTTTCATTCCACAAACATAACATTGTCACCGTAAACCAAAGAGTTTAATCTTCTCCTTTACATCTTCTCCTGTAAAGGAAAGATTTATGGAGTCTGGAGAGAGTCGTTGTCCAGGCAACAGATTCTTCCACCTGAGCCGTGGATTTCTGCAGCTCCTTCAGAGTCAATAGGGACTTCTTGACTGCTTCCTTAAGTGATGCCAGCTTGACCACACAACATGCCAAAGTTCAATGTGTGTGATAGACTTTGTTAGGCACTGTATGCGGGGCAGATGAATTGTGATACATTGATGTTTTAAAACTCAGAAGTGATGCAGTTTTGATCAGATGACTGGACCGTTAGTCGACCTGTAAAGAGGGGAGAATTGCAGTTTGTGCTTGGCTGACATTTTTGTTTCCTTGTCTGCAGTAATGAGATCCGGTCTGAGAAGAAACCTCAGCTTGACATGCTCCACATCATGAGGTGAGATTGAGAAACCATCGATAAAAAACCCCCAAAGAAGCGACATCTTTTTCCCCCCTCCTCCCCTGGACTTATCACCGTTTGACTCTCTGACCTCTCCTCTCCTCTCTTTCAGAACGGCAGCCAATAACTCGAAGCGGGAAGTAGACACGGGGCGTGCAGGCAGAGAACAGTCGTCCCAGGCTAAGAGGGAGAACGTGTGATGAACGGGGGAAGCTGGAGAAGCAGTGAGAGCGCAAGAGGAAGAAAGAGGGAGCAGAAAGCGAGCACCTGAACAAATTCCACTCCTCCAGCAGAGAGGTCGCTAAGGGATGAGTTCGATCCGGGAAGGCCACGTGTTGTTCTGTTTGTGCCTGTAAATCGAAGGCTGGAAGTACGTGCCCGAGGTCTACAGGTACGCGTCGGAAACAAAAGTGGAGGATCATCAGAGGTGGAGATGCAACCGGGTTATTTTTAACTCCGGATGAGGGAACTGAAGCGACTGAGTCACAGGCCCTAAGAAGCAGAACGCAAGTTCGAATACAAGCATGGAAATATGGGACATGCATGGATTTTTGTTTGTTTGTTTGTTTTTAGTTCAATCTAACCAATTTATTTTATACAATTTAAAGATTAAAATCTGTTAAATCGAATGAATAAACTGATTGATTGATTGATTGATTGATTGATTGAATATAATATGTCAGTATGAATTAGCCTTTATCATATGACTGATTGCTTAAGGGAATTTATTCTTGTTTGTTTTGGTAAATCATACTTATATCTGTAAAGCGTCATTAAAAGATCAATAAAAACAAGGTTAGACACACGCACAAAAGAACTACAATTTTGTTTTCTGTGCCAAAGTAAATAAAGTAACTCATGAGAGGAGAAACTCAAAGGAACACAAAATCCCATTAGAGGAACATGTGTGACTCAATTGTGTGTCAAGCAAACACTTTTCTGGGTTCAAAAGGAGACCTTGCATGGGTGAATGGCTCAGGAATTTACCGCTTCACATCAGTAATGAGCTTACCTGCTACTCAGGGCCGTGTTATCACAGGGATCTGTGGAAAGAATGCTGCGATTTATAAGTCGGGGAAGCACAGAAATACCCTGTCACCCTGCGTTTTTCCTTGATTGCTTGCCACTGCACACAGCGCTGGTGTACCTGAATATGCAAGCGAGGCCGACGGAGGTCGGCTCAAAACAAAAACAGCCGTCTTGAACCGAGATGTTTTGTTTTTCTTGGGGGTTTTTTTTCTGACTAATCAGGCTGCAAAGACAAACAACAGCAGCTGACTGTTAAAGTGCATCTATTTTTAAGAAGTAGGTTGCCTTGCTTGACTGTATTTCAGGTCATTCTTTACATACTTGGGCTCTTCTTTGTAGAGACCCCCTGCAGCCATCCATGCTTCCCTGACAGGCCTGAACAAAGCCACAGGCTGGCTGCTTTCAGCGCAGAAAACAATTAGAGTGTTCGCACGCAGACTGTGCTTCGCAATGCTTTAAGCGGCCATGACAACGCTCTGCATCACTGGTTCGTCATCCTGAGACGACGGCGTTGAGGAAAGTCTTTCTGTGGTAACTGGTAGGTTCACGCTGTTTGTTGTGGTTTTCTTTTTCTTTTCTCTCTCTTTTTTCCTCTCAGTTGCCAAGAGCCAGTCATACTGATAACACTATCAGAAGAACTGATTGTGTTGTAAAATGTGTTATGAGGTTGAAGGAGATAAGCACATCTTTAAAAAAAAATAAATAAATGATTATCCAAAGTGACGAAACACAAGCCTCAGGAGCCAAACTCTGTCCATGGTGCTGGCACAGCAGCGACACAGAAAAGCCCTTTAAAGTTGCATGAACAGGTGGAAGCCGTCTCTTGCTTCAGCTGCTTCTGCTGACACCGCCTGGGGGTTTTCATTACACCAATGATTTAAATTAGAAAAGACAATCACATCAGTCAATGCAGGATTTGTCCTATGTTTCTGAAATGTCGTTCACATGAAGCTGTAAATGGATTATTTGGGTTATGAGGATATTGACACGGTTGCTTCTTTTTAGCTAGGAATTTTTAAAAAACACTTTTTATCCTCATTTAGATGAAGCCTGTTTCTGTTTGGGTTTCGTTGTGTCCCTCTCGTGTTTCAGAGCGTGAAACACATTTCATCAGCCTGTGTAAAAGTGAAAATACAGTTTCCATTTGATGATTTGCTAAAGGAAAAGTCCCTACGTTTATCCTTGCGTAAAAACATAGCGACAACCTGTCCCTATGTAAATACATAAATCCTCCAATATATAACACCAGACATGGCTAAGAATTATATCATACAGTTTGATCAATGTTTGATTTGCAAAGTAGAAAAACTTTTTAAAAAGTGAGGGGCTGCAAGAGCAGGCAGGCTGAAGGGTAGAACGTTTTCCCCACCACTTCGATACTTTTCTCTCTGCAGTTGCAAATCACCAAAAAAGAAATGACGTCATGTTCTTGTTGAGCTTATCTGCCAAGACATCCAAGCACCTGAAGCTAACAAAAACATTGTTTGTGCATGCACATACAAACAACGTTCATATTGAATGTGCATATTCAGATTTATTTACATTGAGAGCAGTAATGCAGTTTCGAGAGTTGAGCGAATTCTGCAGTTTGCAAAGGCCTCGCCACAAGAGAAACAGCCCAAAGTGACTGGTGAACATTTCCTAAATGCTTTTAGTGCGCCGCCTTCACATGTTCTCAGAAGGGTTTTATTGAAGTGACAGCCAGCAGGCATTGATCACAGTGTGTTCCCTCTCTTAAAATAGCCTCCTGGTAAAAGATTTACCTCGTAAATGAGCTCCTTTAAAAAGTCTTTAGGATTTGATTTGGAATCATTTGAAAGCACAAACGTGTCGGCCTACAAAATAACAAAAACATTTACATCGCCTTGTCAGAGTGTTTGTTCCATACTTGTTAAAGTATTGACACCCATTCATTTGTGCTATTTTTAAAACATTTGTCACAGGTCAAGAATAAAGTTGTAGGAATGTTGCACCCCCACAAAGGAAGGAAGTGTTTTCAAAAGAAAGCCGTTATAATACAACCTTTATTAAAGTTTGCTATATGCTGTACGGAGGACACACGTGGCACAAAACGCTCTGGCATCGAAGTTAATACCGTACATCACAAGGAACGCCATCCTCATAGCACAACATGGTGGTGGCAGCGTCATGCAGTGGGAACGTGTTTCTTTGGCAGGGATCGGAAAGCTGGTCAGAGGAAGTAAATATGAGGCAGACCTGGAAGGAAAAACATGGCTCAGATCTTGTATCAGACTAAGGAAATAAAACTGGTCTGTTTGGACTCTTTCAATAATCAATCTGAAAGGGACAATTCCTTTGTTGGTCAGGAAGCTCTGATTGCATACTTTACAAAATATGCTGGTCTTAGAAAACATAGCAGAAATAATCAAACATAGTTTCAGGATCATCATTGGTGGAATAAAAGAGTTACTTCCATCATTGAGGTCTTGTGCAAAAGGTTTCAGAGTGTGCAAGCGTGTGTTAAAGTCCTTCCCACTGCACCAATTAACAAAACATTGTGATCGCCATGTTTGTATATTACTGTAAATAAGTAACTTGATTTGTTTTGTAGTTTTCTTGCTGAAACAAGTTAACAGTTCATGTTGAATGGGTGAGATTGTACAAAGCTCAACATAGTTAATAACAGAACGGTTCTAAAATGCTGCACATTATATTTCAGTATTAACATCAGATTGTTACTCTGAGATCTTGTGCCTGTGGCGGAGCCAGGGAAATTTTTGTTCATCGATTTATGTTCCCCTTATCTGTTTTACTTTGAGATACCAGAGTTCACAGAGTCAGCTGATAAAGGTTTCTAGATAAACAGAGCATAGGATCCTAATTCAGATATTGCAGATTACATGAATTTCTACATATTCTATCAACCGCTTACAGCAACGTCATGTTTCAGATTACAATCGGTGGCCTGGTTGTTATATAATATGAATAAATACGGCCGTGTAGACTACCGTTGTAAAAACAGACATTTCCGACTAAATTAACAGAAACAAAACATCCAAAAGAAAACTGAAGCCACTCAGGCCAGAAAAACCTCTTGGGTTTTTCACACTTACAAGAAGGCACTGCACCATCAATGTTTCTGATTATCTGCAACACAGCAGAGATGTTAGCATGTTGTGCTTTTCATTTCAGCTCTTGTACACAAATTCGTTAGATTTGATCTTTTAGATACAAACATTACTTTCTTCAGATCACTTCTAAAGAGTTCTTCTGGGCGTGTTAAATTTCATCGTAGTGAAATCTTAACCTGCGTAGATAGAGGTCCAGACTTGATATTTATGTTCTGAAAACCTCAATGTGTTGTGGTAGAAAGCAGCCTGTCTAAATACCTGTCAGTATATGGAAAAGTTCATCCACAGGGAATGATTTTGCTTTGCTAATTTGGAAATTCAGAACACTAAAATAATCCATTCTAGTGCATTCTCATGAAATTACTCATAACTTTAAATAGTGATTGTGCTAAACTCTGAATTGCAACCCTTATCCGCATACAATTTACCCTAAATTGGTGCTAATTGACTCTTTTAAAAATATAGAAAAATCAATTATTGTCTTTAAATTTGCGACAAATATTACTGAAAGGAAGAAAAAAAATTCTCCTTGAGACCGAATTTTGATAGATTATGAAACTGATTAGGAAACATAATGATTCTGTACTCTAACAGAGGAATTAGTATACCTGTATTATCCTTTTAACATGCTCACTTTATTTAGGTTGCAGTGTATCAGTACACTGCAAAGATGTATGCTGTTTTATAGTTCTTGCTTTAAAAGCATTAAGCTGCAGGAACAGCCGAAGAAGAAGAAGATCATTACCGAAAGAAATGAAAGAAAGTCCAGCGGTTTGGGAAGGATGTTGGTGGATAAGAGCAGACAGGAGATTCTGACCAGAAACTGAGAGAAAACCAGGAGTTTACATTACAGTGATTGGGTGACAGTGATTTCCTGGATGAGCTGGATGGTCGATGGTAAATGGCTTGAACACGTTCATACGCTACAGACGCAGGTAGAGCGGTCCGGCAACCCACCGACTGTGGGACGGACTCCTACCACCATCCCCACTGCCGAATACATTAGCATCTTGGAAGTGGGAAAGCTGAGCAGGAATTGGTGCACAGAAACGGACAAAGGCACTCAGCACCAGGAAACTAAACAAACCAAGCAAAGCCGTGATAAAACATGACTTTTCCTGCTTTACTCATTAAAAGAGAAAAAGTCACAATTAAAAAAGAAGGAAATGAAGATGAAATTGTACAATAACACAGTGGGTCATCTACCCATTTCCAGCTTGGTATTGTTTCAATGTTTACTGCCAGTTATGCACTGAAATTGCTCTTTATCATTCCCGACACCTTTTGGAGTAAGATAAGCTTCTAAAATATCAGGTTTATCCACCAGGTTCATGGATTTCTATTCTCTGACAATTTGCACTCAGATTGTGACAGTTCTGGTAATGATCAGTCTGGAAACCCATAACGCTCGTGGTAGCAGAAACTGGGTGAGATTTAATCTAATGGAATTTGATAACAAACCTATTAACTAGTTGCTCCACCCATGGCAACAACAGCTGCCATCGTCTTTTGCGTCACTGTGCAGGAACTTTGTCCGACTCTTTGCAACGTCGTTTTAATTCAGCAACGTTGAAGGGCTTTTAAATCGGAACGACCTGTTTGAGGTCATGCCTCGGCACCTCTTTCACCTTTGACCTGGCCTCATGAAAACAGCCATTAGCACCCTATCACACTGGATTCAGTTGATGATGTACTGTGAAATAGTACAAACAAACATGAATGCTTCACAAAATCTAATCAATATCTGCATCTAAAAGTCACTTCCTAAACCTTCCAGCACAACAATCTATTTGGGAACCACCGTATTGATGTTAAAGTGGTGTTTTCAACTTTACCTTAGTTTAAATGATTATTCCTGGATTTAAAAAATAGCTATAAACAAATGGCATCTTTGAGACAGGCTGGTAACGGATTGGTATCTGATTTAAGATTTGTTTCATCCTCTGGTTTAGTTTAATAATTCATAAGGTCAGATTTAAATAACGTAACAAAAAAAAAAAAAGTTAAGTTTCCTTGAAAACAATCAGGAAATGGACCGAAAATAAGTGGAAGGGTAGCAAATGTGAAACCAAAACAAAAGAAATATGGATGAAGACCTTTTCAAAAGATTACAAGAAAAAGTAATTAAAAGTACTTTACATCTACAAGCGACTTATGAACTAACAACTTATCCTAACCCTCAAACACTGCATGGAAATAAACTATTAAACCAGAAGGCATTCAATTCTTCTACTGCTTAATGTTTAATGTCAAACATTCACAAGGGTCACAAAGAGGAAATTGATTTGATTAGTTTAGGTTTTTCCCCGTGGGTTCAAATGCTTCTTTGTGCTCGAGGTTTTCCTGGCTTCAAATAATCATGAATATGTCCTTTGTGCAGATCCACACAGATGTCATTTTTCAACCTGTCTCTATATTTGTAGATATAAACTGTTTTGAAGATAATCAGCAGAAAAAAAGTGACTCAGATAAATCCATCGAGTTGGAAAATACGGTGGTTCACCAGTAGAGGGCGTGTGGCTACCATAGTCTCAAATTGAACAAATATAGTTAGCAAAATGCTGTTGGACAGATTTAAAGGAATAACTTAGATTAACTCTTGGTTAAGACATGGCAGCTTAAATTAATATTTACAACCCCTGTCTGTATTGCTCTAGACAAATTCATATTTTTTTGTATTGTAAGTTAACATTTATTGAGGCAGCGGGTGTGAAACAATACATTTGAGGAGACTCTCAGACTTCTTAGCTAGTTCTGACTTATAACACACATGCAGATTAGACATCTTTTAAAGACTTCCTGAAAGACTAACAGCAGTCAGCATCTTCCCGGTTGCATTGCTAAAAAACAAGCGAAGGCTGTAAAAAAGAGTTTTGCAAGCTTTCTTGTATAATTCAGGTCATCTGAAAGTCCACTAAACAGTAATCAAGATAACGGAGAGACAAGATAAGCTCGTGCTAAGTGCAGAGAAGAGTGAGAATGTTCTGCAAGTGGAGAGAACAGCCTCAATCTGACTGCAGGAGAAATGACAGAGTGTGAGGATGATGCAAACAAATGGAAACAAGAAAAGCTCACCATGACTTCATCAGTAACAACTAACAAATCAAGGGAAGATCCTTATTATGCAATGTTTGATAACCTGGAATGCAGGAATGTTGTACACATACAGTAAAAATAAAAGTAAAAATTTAAAAAGGATGGTTGTAGATTAATCTTTTATTGCAGACACATAACCTTACACTGAAAAGTGAATAAAAAGCCAACTGAGCTACACAGATGATTTACTGGAGAGGAAAAGATCATGTGAAAACAAAATAGTTTTTAACAAATTCACTGGGTTGGAAGCAATCCCCTTAAAATAAATATGATTTTGTTGAAAACTGCTGAATAAATGGGTTCATATTAAAGATATGATTATTTTTGTTTGGTTGTTTTTGTCTTTTGTTTTCACATTTTTTAGACATTATTGTCCTGTGAAATTAGATGGCTTTATTTAAGTATTTTCACATATGAGGTTTGTCAAAAAAACAAAACAAAAAACAAAACAAAACAAAACAAAAAAACAAGGCTGGCACTTTGTTTTTTAGTAATGAATTAAACTGCAAAAGATGCTTAAAAGCAGACAATCAGTCAAAGTTTTTGGATTGGCCTTGAGATTCCTCAGGAGACAAATTATTTGTGATTGTGGGTTTTCTTCTTTTTTATAGATAAAGATTTTCTTTGACTCATGTTTAAAATATCTATCTATCTATCTCAAGGTTCATCTTATAAAAACAATAAACTTGTCAATGACTTCTTATGTGATTACATATCGATAAATAACTATCAGTGACTATCATAAAAAGTACATACGTTTAAGAAATTAAATTCAAACAAGTCCAACTTAACTGTTCTCCCTGCTGCTTGTGCATCTTTTTCAACCGCACTTTTTCCTTCCACTCAACTTTACAGTAATATGCTTGGATAAGCCTTTTGTTGCTTATCCTTCTTACAGAGATTGTCAATGAAGGTGTGCAAGACCGTGATGAAGTATCCTGTCTGCTCCATGACTGTGCAGGTCATAACATTCATCACTTTGTGTGTGTGTGTGTGTGTGTGTGTGTGACGGATTTTTATACGAGTTGTACTTTTCGAAATCACAGACGCAAATGAACATTTTTAAGTATGTTCTAATCTGTAGAAATGTGCATTCTTTATCTGCGCGTCTGAGCCCGAGGAGTTTGAATGGTGGTTTCAAAAGCAGGAGCGGTCAAAGAACGGAGTTCATTGCGGAAAACGAGAGAGGAGCTAGTAAACATTCTTTCTCCCCACACGATGAGCTGGGTATAACGGTATGCTCCCCCACCCCCTCGGCCCCGGCCTCCCCCCGGATCAATGCACTGCAATGCCTGGTGGGTACTGAAGTCCTCCCAGCACAAAGTGGGGGTCGCGTTTGCACTGCGGCCCGATCAGCTGCAGGCTCCACGGAAAACTACCAGTACCGAGATGCCCGAGCAGGGATGGTTTCCGGGAAGAGCCTGAAATGTTTGGACCGGGTGTTGGAAGAAGAGACGGGGGAACGGGAAGGGGTGGGGGGAAGAAAGTGTGAGGTAAATGACCGAAGTGCTATTTTTAAATCCGCCGTAACTATTTTCAGGGAGGAGGCGAGAAGGGGGACCTGGAGGGGGATGAATGAACCCTGGAGGAGCAAACATGCCGGGTGAGTTTGGTCTTCTCCGCAGACAATGACCTCCTACAAGTTGCGATGCTTCAAGTTGGCCGATAGGCAGCAAGATTAGGGTTCGGGGCTGCAATGCGATGCTGCAGATCCTGGGCGCCAGAGAACACCGGTGCTTTCTGGCTTTCATCGTCACTGATGCGCCGCTGAAGCGCAACAAAGGGATGCGTGTGTGTGGTCTGCAGGATGTTGGCAGGGTGTGTGTCGATATGTGCAGCCTCAGGGACTTTGTTTGTGGCACTCATCATTTTTAAAACGCATAGGCCTCGCATGTGAGCAGTGCAGGGGAAAAGTGCTCCGTTTCTGAGCTCTGATTTGTTGGTTGTACTGACATGCGTCGCGCAGACGCTGGTTGAAAAGGTCGTGTTTAGGGAATAAGAGAACGCGCTAAACAAGTTGGTATCGTGTTTTTGAGCAAACGCCCGCTTTTGTTTTAGTGTACTTTACCGGAAGTTGATGTATTCTTCGTACTGGCTGACTTCACCGCAGTGTTGAGTCGAGTCCAGTTCCAGCTTCGAGCCGTGCCTTTCTACCAGTCCTGCGCTGCCTGTGTGCGCCTCTACGCAGCGTTTTACGGCAATGGTGTATTCAAGTACACCTCGTTCACTGAGGTATTCATAGGAACGTAACAACACTGATCAACTTCGTTAACTGCAATATTTTACTACGGTGTTCGTGAACACTTTAAGTTACACCGTTTACCATTTTTTAGTCATTTTAATGTTTTCATGGGCTAAAATTGGACAAAAAAAACGAACGCTGTCTCAGGTTTATTTTATTGTATTGTTTTTAATAATGTCTTGAAATGAACCATACAGTACTATGGACAGCAGCGTCTCAAGTTAACACAAAGACAGGTTGCTAATGAGCACTACATGTAAATCTAATTAAATTAGGATTTTATTGAAAAAGTTTATTAATTTGAGTAATTCAGTTTGAAGAGTGAATCTTTTGAAGTCAGAGCGTCAAAATAACCCAAACAGTGTCACACAATGACCTTTTCCAGTGCCTGGAAAACGTAAAGACCAGAGAAACACACTAAAGTCTCTCAAATAGATTCTACTGAGAAAATAACAAAAGAAAAGAAAAACACAGTTTACAACAATAATACCATCTTACATATAAAGTACCTTCAAACTGTCACTCTTAATATCCGTTTATCACGAAGCGTTTCATAAGACTTTGATGACATTTGATTACTGAATTTATTTATTTGTTTATTAATTTTTGGTAAAGACTGCCCAGTGTACGAGCTGTTCCTGAACGAACCACGGAGTTAAACCGCGCCCGTAAAACGCCGTGTAGAAGCGCGCCGCTAATTGGGGAAACTCATTATGACGAGGGAACACAACTCGACACAACACCTGCCTGTTTTACCTCTGAGCTGCATCTTCAGTCCACCGGCGCAGGATCACAGAGCATCCGCACACACACACACACACTGTCTCTCTCTCTTACACACACACACACACACACACACATACACACACACACGGCTCCGGGAGTCACTGCCGCTGGATCTGATGCCTTTCACGCGTTACACCGAGTCCGTATCTCAGGTAATTTGCTGCGTGGCTCCGGAGATGGAAATGGTTCTATATGGAGATTGAAAAAGGGCCACAAAGGACGTAGATTTCTGGGGTAAAGATTTTTGTTTTAAAGGAAAAAAATGCATTTGGTTCTGTATTTATGCTTCTTTTACTGATATTGAAGTGTTCTTAAAGGATTGCATCCTGTCAAAAAGCTCGTCGATGATGGACCAGAATTGCACACCTTTATCAAGGGCGTTAAAGAAATTGCCCAGAATTTCACTGTAGATTATTAGAATCAGGTCGCCAATTCGCAAGCGATAAATTCCTCCGAGAAAGCAAAGCAATCGAGTTACTATTGGCACTTTTGTGTTTGTTTGGTGCGTTAATTTCTGGGTGAAACAGGTAGTTGGTTGACATGTGAGACCTCTGTGATCCAGGTCTCTTGTGCAGCAGCAGCAGCATGCATTTCCTCCTCTTTCCTCTACCTAAAGCCTAATAGCTCTCCAACTTAATTTGCTCTCCCAAGAAAAATAAAAAGCTGCCTTGTGATGCAGCTCTTCCCACTTCCCATTGAAAGTCCTCCCTTTAATGGGCCATTAAGAGCCAACCACGATGGTTAAGCTGTCAGCTGGGTTTGATTGATTCTGTCAGACCGCGGATGAGGCTGATCGGGGCTGGAGATTCCTCCAGAAGCTCTCAGCTAAATGTCTCCATTCCACCCCCACTCCTGCTCTCCTTCTTCAGAGAGCTGTCACTGGGCAGGGAACGGGAACGCACTGCAAAGTACAGTACTCATATAAATAGTTGGGTTTTATTGCACAGTTTGCTCAGCGATGGGCACACGTGTAATGTTCAGCCTGTTGGATGCAGTCTGGCTGCAGAAGATGCCCCTATACGAACGAAGGTTTGAATGGCCAAGTCACCGCAAATCCTGGAAGCACAGACTGGAAAGTAAGAATGGAGGAAAAATGTGGATGTATTTGCATCTTAGCAATGACATTTATTGTTATTCTGAAGTTGAAAACACCAAGACAAGAATGCATAGTATAGATAGCATTAACACAACTCCAATAATCAACATGCTTGATTATTTTAGCAGTAGAGAGGCACCAATCAGACTCTTCTTGGAGGTTCTGGTTGCAGGTTTTCTGAGTTGTGACATTTCTGATGCAGTTTTCCCCAAAGGACTATAATGCAAAGGGGGAAAACGCTCCAGCATTATTCAAAAAAAGTACTTTTAAATTCAACTGAAAATGAAATGACTACAAAACGATTCCCATTTCTGCACCTGTCCCATGTGAGGCTCTTCAGGCCATCCACTGTGGCTCTGATTAACTTTGCACAAAAACGGCACAGAAAGGAGCAAGGTTTGAAAATACATGAGTGAGAAAAAAGCGTGCCTTAGTTTGGGGGGGAGGGGGAGGGTTGCATGTTTTTTAACGTAATATCTGCGAAAATGCTCAAACTTTGAATTGCATCAATGAGATATTGAAAAATATTTGCTATTCGACAGCGAACTACGTACCGTACCTTTTCTCTTCTTTTATGGAAAATCCCATTTAAGAACAAGTTCATTTGTTGTGTTTTAAAACTGAAATGGTAATAAAATTAACCATAAAAGAAAGCAATCATTGGTATGTACTAATTACACTTGAATTGTTTTGCGGCTGTAGATAAATTGAATTAGCTAGAGGCAACGCAAAAGTGGTTGTTTGTATTGGCCTAATCTGACCTTAGTGTGTTTTTATAATCACAAGTGCAGCAAAGTGTTTGTAGATGAAAAATGGTCCAAATTTTTTGTTTATTGCATTTAATCAATAGAAAAAAAAATAAAAAA